>NC_092350.1:36216400-36516400 GCF_963676685.1 Mytilus edulis
AACCCATACTGTATAGTCCGTTGTAAAAGGCTCCGACACGACAAAATATATAAAAAAGTTGTCTTTAGAAAGTATGTACTACTTACACCACAACTATATTTACTTATTAAAGATACATCACAACAACATTTCATAGAAAAATTAGACGGTTGTTATTTGTTTTTACTGCAACTCATGGTCATGGAATTATCCTGTTATCTGGTTGACAATTTTGACGGATTCATGAATGCAATGTGACATACGATGCTAGTTAATTTTATTATCAACAAATCATTGAACAATTTAGAATATTAATCGGAAATAGACCTTTTCTAATTAATTGATATTTTTCCCTGTTAGTGACAGAACTTGTTTACAATCTAATTCGTATTTTTCTAACTTCGGATCATATAATTTCAATAGGTTTGTGATATTACCTTAATTATAACGACCATAGCGTTGTCACTTATATTGTAGGTTTGTGATATTTTCGTATTATGACCATGATATTCTCACTTAGACAGGTTATAACATAGTTTTCATGACTATCTCTGTGATTGTAATATTATGATAGCAAAATTGCAAAATATGGATTTCGAATTGTAATATGGAAGACGCTTTAAGGGGTTATGTTCGTGTTATTTATTCTTTAGGGGCTTTCATGTATCTTTTATAACCTACTGTTTTAGAAAGTCACAATTCCGTTCTATTCTTCTTAAGTATTAAACTATAATAGAATGATGAGATTCTCCCGCCTTTATATTGGATACCTAAACAAAGAACGATATATAGCCGGGTCTTTAATAGTCTCATCGTCATTATCCCTACAGAAAAAGATAGCATCACAAATAACCGAATACACTTGTAAGGATCCACTCTCAAATCTACAATAAGAATTATACACTTTTGCACTAATATAAAAACTTTTGATACACTTCTATGTCCCATTTGCAATTGAAACATCGACTGTATTGTCTCTTTGAACATATTATTTTTTTACAAAAATGAAAAAACGAAAATAAAAAGTTGTTGTTTTAGGTCATGCAAAATCTTACTTTGCGACGATCCACGCTTGATTCCATCGGGTAATACTTGTGGTATTATTTGTGCACCGGTATTTAGTGTCTTTTGTTTTTTTTATTTTGATATTTTTTTATTATTATTTCCCTTTCAAATGTATTTATGATGTACTGCCACTCAATAATCCACATGTCAATGAATAATTACATCTGATACATCCTGGGTAACTTGGAATTTAGAATACTACCGAAACTAGATGGTCTGTTTAAAGTCATGACCTTTATTTTCATCGATATTGACACATATGGACGACTTCAAACTATCATCTATGACAAACATGATGATTCCATTTTTCGAATTGTTAACTTCACATTATTCAACAGTAACAAATCCTTTGCTCTTACGTGTGACGTTTACATATCACATGTAAAACGTTTGGCTACTGCATACTCCCTCTTTACCGTTATTTTACACGAACGTGTACTTGACCTATAAACTGCAGCCAAATTACTCAGTATAATTACTTACATCGACACTGATATAAATACTTTATGATAACCATCACGAATCATTTGACCGACATGAGTGTATGCAGTCACTAGCGTTGTGTTTTCGCTGTCTTAAATCGACTGATCTATAATTTTACCGATTGTGTCTTTTTCTCAAATATAAAATACGTAGACAGATTATGCATGCATAACAGGAATCATATACGATGTCTCGCTCCTTTTGAAAGTTCATGCGAGTCGCTGATTTTTTGTTTTTAATCTGGTGTCTTTTCCTTATCGAATTACGACATTTGAACATTGGTTAACTACTATCGTCTTTCTCTTTTGTTTTCCTCGTAGCTTTTTGACATGATTTTTTCTGTTTCTATTTTACTTTGTTGTAAATTTATACCTTTAGAAATATCTGTTATTTAGAGATTTTGTTTGCATGCAATAAATTGAAGAAAGGGTTTTTGTACATGTTAAGCATTAATTCATATGTTGTTTTAAGCTAAATGCTTGTTCCGTTTACTTCTCTTTCCTTTTCTTTTTGATTTTTAAGATAGACGACATGGAAAAAATAAATCCAAACCTTCATATTCTTTTTTAGTTCAAGCTAATCTTCTAAATAAAGACACATTATCTATATGTTATAATGTGTAAAATGTTAAATCAAAATAGAGACATCAATAGCATCGAGTTTCACAAATATTGATATTCCAATTGTTCAAACTTCAAAAAGCTCGTCCCACTCCCTGAAACATCATCAGACTTATTTTCGCTTCATTTCATTTCTGAGATACCCTTTTCACATCAAAGAATACATAAACGCTGTCTATAAGCATGCCTTTAGTAAATAAATTTATTATCCTTATCAGTATTTTTACAGTTCTTTGATATGCTTCACGTTCAGAAAATAACTTAATTATCTCATTATAATTGCTTGAAAATTGTAATTACGTTTTTTCAGTACAAAATAATGGCAATTGTATTGTTTGACGATCACAGGCATGGGTATTAAACTGTAAAATATCAGAACCTACGTATCTGTCATTTCCTTCCAATTTTGTGACAGCGTTTTGTAATTATACATATTTTACGGGTCTACAGATAAGTAAAATTGAATACAATAAGATAAAAAATACCAGAAATTCGAATTGATATTGCCAAAACGATTTTTAACTTAAAATGACCACACTAAGGAAATGTAATACAGCTCTGTTGATTTCCCTATTATTGCAACCCAAAAAAAGGCGAAAGATACCAAGTGGACAATCCAAATTCATAACGTAAAGGGAAACCATCAGAACCACTGTAACATATGTTTTAAGTATATAAATTTGCAAATGCATAGTCAGAATTATATTGAAAACCTAAAAGATTTACTTAAAATAGGACATTTTGATTTCATGTTTAACAGACCAAAACAAATTATGCATCGCCACATTGAGAAATGTAACTACATCATAAACAAATTAGATTATTTGATATCACAAGTTGTTATAAGAGAAACTTGTCATCATTTCATGTGTTTTTCAAAAGAAAATTGCTGGAAGGGTTTAAGCATGATCCGAACTATGACGTAATTAATATTTGGAATAATTGCTCCTGGAACTTTCGATTTATCATTTGTAATGGTTCCATGATTTTACATGACTCTTCCCACTTATAAATTGTAGAACGACTTTTTTTTATATTTTTCTCTAATTGGCCGATTACAGTTAAGTGACTTCTATCAATTAAGTGGCATTTGAAGACAATTTTACCAACAAAGTTGAATTCATTACTTGCATATAATTGCAAAGAGTTCATCGGAAAATTTCCATATTTGTAAAGCCATGAAAAAATTATCATAATGACATATAATGCATACTTCAAAAATTGGTATCTTTAATAGTGTCAATAATATGATCATCTCTGAGATACTCCTCCACTTTTGCTGTAAACAATTTAAAAGGTTTTATCGAATAAATCTATCCAATACCTAATTGTTCCAATTAAAAGATAGGCATTGTCCAGGAGATAAAAGACTAATTATCATAATATTAATTATGATTTGAGTGATTTTATTATCCTAGATATTCAAGATAGAAAACTGGAGTACGACGATTTCATCCATTTATTGTTGACAATGATCTTTATTTAGATGACTAGAACCTGTCATAATCTAAAGGTCAATCGGTGGCTATAACATGAAATCAACAAACCACATTAGCATTATTTTGCAAAAATGTATAATCATAAAAAGGAAAAGATAAATATCAACTATTTTAGTTCCATTAAATTTGCAAACTGTAAGTGATGGTTTACATTTTTATTTCTCTGATCACTTAAAGACACTCACCAATAATAGCATATTCAGTATACAAGTAAGTCATTTCTGTTTTTAATATAAAAAAGAAGATTTGGTATTATTGCAAATGAGACAACTCTCCAAAAGAGATCCAAAAGAACACAGAAATAAACAACTATAGGTCACATTACGGTGCAAACTTGCTAACTATATATACTTTCATTTCCAAATAAGAGCTTGAACCTTTAATCTTTTATCTTTTGTCAAAATTGAAGCAGGTATGCTTTATTGATAGTGTTTATCACCATCATCATCAATATGGAGAAGACGTTCTAAGTTGCAAAACTTGTGACTGATTCTCTTGTTAATGTTTTTGGACAATACACTTTGTTTAAACTATTATCATTTCTGTAAGTAGTAGTAGTAATAGTGGTAGTAGTAGTATAAATACTATTATTATCATGTTCTAAACCAAAATTCTTTAGGCACGTTTGTTAATTTTGATATGTGAACAAATCTTAAACATATAAACTATACCGATCTTTAAAAGTATTAAGAAGTTGAATACTCTAGCATCAGAATTAAACAATAAAAAGAATCAATTTAGGGTCAAAGCACAGTTTTAAGTTTTTAAATGATTCTAATTTAAAGACATGGTCGAAAATAGCGTACTTAATCACTTTACACTTCCTTTTATAAGGCCAGCTTCTTATCAAATTCGATGATGCGGTGATTCGCTTGCACTTCGACATTAAGAAACTAATCCATTTCCCACCAGTAAGAGCAATAGACACTAACATTGTATCTATTAGCAATAAAATCGCCATTAACAAAGAAACCACTGAACAAAAACAATGGCTGAACGTACCAATTAAAGCAATAAAATAGCACCAAGTCTGATATTTTTTTTCAAAGCATCAGATACAGTCGTAATAAATGTCGCTGGACTTTTGTTGTGGGTGGACGTTGTCCATTTTCTTGATTATGTCTAAGCTCATTATTTTATGCAGAGGAATGCATTTAGAAAAACGCTTATGACACACGAAGATCATCAATGTTATTTCTTTGTATGCTATCGTTAAACAGTTTTTTTTAGGTAGGTAGTTGAAATTACAGGAACTAGTTTTGTATTGCTGTGTAATATAACTTGACTGGGTTCTGTTTAATGCGCTTAAGCAATATATTTGTATTGATCCTAGTCTCTCAGTTTAGTTTAAACGTATTTTGTTGTTAAAAAAAAGACAAATGGATGAGACACAAGTTTTTCAACTTATTAACGTCTTCTCCAATACATACAAAAATATACACATGAATGAACATTACATAAATCTGATTAAACCAATTATTATTTTAGCATGAAGATATAAAAATATATTACATATGAATTTTAAGAATCGAATCAATCGATATTTACCACTTAATATAACCAATCGAATGCGCCTGTTTTCAGAAGAAATAAATACAAACACACCGAACTGTGTAAAATAAAATATGTAAGTGTACATGACAAGTCGTGTGTGTGAATTTGTTTAAATGTAAAAATGTAAATAGTCTCTCAGTAATCCTCGAGGCCAAAATATTCAAAAGTAAGAAAACGTAAGATGACAGAAAATCACAATCACATTAAGAGACCAATGGGCTTCTTTATGAAAATTACTTTTTTGTCGACCATGAAAAAACATGCCTTTTTGTCATATACATTTGTATTTTAAAGAAAACACAACTGTGTTAACATTTTACTTGGTCTGTTTTAGCTATGTATGCTACATTGCCATTTGTTTTTGTTGCACTTCAGTGTTCTGTCTTTTTTGTTGTTTTCCTCTTATAGTTGATCTGTTTTCCTAGGTTTTAGTTTGGAACCAGGATTTGTTTTCTCTCAATAGATTTATGACTTTTGAACAGCGGTATACTACTGTTGCTTTTATTTTGCTATCATCCCCCAGTTTTTGGTGGGGTTCGTGTTGCTTATTCTTTAGTTTTTTGTGTTGTGTCGTGTGTACTTTTGTTTGTCTGTTTGTCTTTTTCATTTTTAGCCATTGCTTTGTCAGTTTATTTTCAATTTATGAGTTTGACTGTCCCTCTGGTATCTTTCGCCCCTCTTTTAAAGTGATCTTTCGTCTAGTTTGTATATAAATGTGATTTTCAAAGTCGTTTTGATATCGGTATCCTTTACTTAAGAATAAAACTTGTCTTAAAACAAAGACAAATCAAGTGCAAATATCAGACCAATATTGCCAAGTTTTGTCCTCTTCTGGTCATGTCATAGTCATCCATTAACGATAGGCTATTGGAGAATACTTGGTACTTGCCAAGTTTTGTCCTCTTCTGGTCATGTCATAGTCATCCATTAACGATAGGCTATTGGAGAATACTTGGTACTTGCCAAGTTTTGTCCTCTTCTGGTCATGTCATAGTCATCCATTAACGCTAGGCTATTGGAGAATACTTGGTACTTGCCAAGTTTTGTCCTCTTCTGGTCATGTCATAGTCATCCATTAACGCTAGACTATTGGAGAATACTTGGTACTTGCCAAGTTTTGTCCTCTTCTGGTCATGTTATAGTCATCCATTAACGCTAGGCTATTGGAGAATACTTGGTACATTTCCAATAACATCAATTATAAACATCAAGCTGTGAATTACAGTGCGAAATGCACAGTTAAATTTGAGTATTATGGCATTACTTAATTAAGATTAAGTAAATCGAATTCATTCAACTTCATTTGAAATAATTGTACCAGTAAAGCCGACTATTGATATATCTTTAGGGAGATAATTTGGATTTAAAACTATATTTAGTTAATCGTGAAATAAGATATACTTCAGGAATTAGACCACTATATGATTAATGTTACTGTATCGACCTAATAATGTGGCTGGTTTAAATAAGGGTTTAGAAAACCATTCTAGATGTCAAATAAAAGACGATTTAGAGACGTTATCTACAGAACGAAGATAGTATTTCAACCTTAATCAACTAGAAATTATTATGAAAATTAATACAGTACTCATAAACAAAAATTAGTTACTTAGAAAATAGCTGAACCGTATATTTCCTGTAAGAAATTAGCGTTTACATTGATATATCCGGACAGTTAAATTCTCATTTGCGTATACTGCATGTATCGTGTGTGCCTCAACAGAAAAAACGAAGGATACAAATTATCAAGACATAATGATAAAACTTGTGATTTTTATTTGATATGTTCAATCATGAACTTTTAGAAAACAAAACATTTAAAAAAAACTACAACAGTTTGTTTCTTGTTGATCGTTTAGGAATATCTTTGTCACACATACACGACTACTTAGATAATCTATATTTGATTCAAACTGTTATGATTCCAGCACCGATGAATATAATTCAAACACGCGTCTGGCTTACCGGATAGTCTTTAGTACCTTGTTATCTTGGGTGAATTTTTGTACAACCACTGCACGATGCAGCTACTGTTTGACATTTCATTCACGAGAGTATCACCGGCCCAGTAATCTGCATATTTTGTTGACATGAAATATAATCGATATGTTCGTTCTTTTTTTTTAAAATTATAAAATATTATTCGATACACTAAAATGTTTAGGCCTTCATGCATGTATTGGAATTGCAGTATTTGATACATCTTTCGGAATTTGTTTTTAATTGCTCTTAATCTTCGATTTTTATTTGGCATTCCAATTGATTTGATTCGAGCGCCACTGACAAGTTTCATGCAGACAAGCCTTTTTGTGTTTTTTATACAAAATATGTTATAAAAATTAACATCTCCTTTGGTATTACGGTACCTCATGGATTCACTTTATCATTATTTTGTCCTAGTCATGAGCAGGGTTTGACTCTTGTTGTCAAGTATTGTTGTTTAGTGTAGACTGGTGTTTTTTTTTTTAAACCTTTGGCTTACTTTTCTTTTCTTTTTCTTTTTCTTTGATAGTTCACGAGAATGTTTGCAAAAATGAAGTAATGGATTATTCCATACAAGTCTTGCTATGTCGATAAAAAAAATACTGATGCTGTTTCATTAATATATAAATAGTACTACATCAATTGTTTATGGCTACAAATATGATAAAATACAGTTAATTTAAAATGTCTGTTTGAGGCATTCCACATTTTAGAATGCATATCGTAAATGTTGATCTTGACAATTTGATTACTTAAGATTTTCAAATCTTCGATTGACAACATTTTAATCAAGTCTACGTTTTATTTCTTTAATAATCAGAATAAAGAATTAACTTAAGCAGCTGTATATACAATATATATTTGAATAGTACATTTGTATTTCCTTTATTTCATTCTCAATTCATTTGTACTTGACTTTTACTTTGTAATCAGTACTTTGAGGAGTGGATACGACTTCAGGTGCTCTGACTTCGCTGAAAATAAACAGACTTAATTCTTTATGAGATATACATAAGGTACACACTGAGCAATTCAAAACCTATAAAGATAATATGATAGACATCAAGTTGTTATGTTTTTATCATTTATACTGTGTGTTTCTACATCACTAAATATACTATCAATTTTTCATTTCAAACTGTGAGTTAACACTTCTAATTTATATTTACCAGAATTACCACTACTGATGATAAAAGCTGACTTTCATTCAGCTTATCAATCAATTTCAGATCCATTATAATGCCAGACCATTATCTAATGTACACAATCAAAGTGTTATAATCTGTCAGGGCCTGCTGAAACCGCCATATTTACCTGCCATCAGATTATTCAGTATGCTTGAGTAACATGGCGTAATTTTTATTATTTTAAACGTTTTATTGATAATCTGATCAGATTTAAAGCAAGGTGTATGTCCAACCTTTCACAATTAATTTCCAATTTTTATACATTTCCCCCAATAAATACTAACGGTCTACGGGACACTCTATCAGATAAAATTAAATCGTAATTGATCGTGAAGAGTCCGATCGAATATTCTTTATTAATGAAGAGTGTGACAAGATAAAGACTACATAGGAACTGCTTTAATTTCTCATTTTGTATTTCCGATTCATTCCATTTGCTCTTATAGTATGATTAGTGTTAAAAGGTCTTTTTCCACATTGAACAACACCCTTAACAATAGATTACTCAAATACTTAAAGAGGTTTTAGAAGTTCTTTGTGAAAATGATAACCATTTTACAATGTTACAAATTTGTAAATAATGCTTGTTAGAACAGATCATACTCTAAAAATAATATCGACAAAATGTCTATTATCATACTGTTAAACTGTCAATATTTAGAATTATATATACTAAGGAGTTAAATAAATGAGTGAAATGCGTGACACTAAATAGAAGTGATGGCCACATTCCCTAGCACCTTTTAAAAGGAAACATTATGACCGGTTGTTCTTATTCGGAAGCACGTACATAGTTAAATGACTACTGCAACGCGAAGCCATTTGTGTCATAATCAATCAATGTTATTCCTCTACTTGCTCTTAAATGCTTTTTTGTATGCCTAAATAATTCTCCAGCAATTTAAATTTACATTTAAAATTGAAAGATTTATCATTTGAGATTTTAAAACGAAAATTTATATTAATTTTAATTTAATATTGGAAGTCGCCATATTGTATTTAAAAGCATTACGACAGCATAGGAATGTATACATCGTATGTGTCGTAATCAATAACAAAGAAACAGATGTATAGTGCAACTCCGTCAAATCCAAATATCAGAACAAATTATAACAATATTGTCTAACCTGATAGCGAAATTTCTTTAAAAGAGAGAGGGAAAAAATGTAAAAGACAATTCCATGACAAAAATTAATAAAAAAACAACCAAAAGACAACCAGCAGTATATATGTAAAACACAACACCGAAAAAAAAACAACCTAAGACTGAACTAGACTAACGACCAAAAAATAAAAGGTGATATCTGGTGCTCCAGAACGGTAAGTAGATCCTGTTCATTAGATTACCTTAGCTGTATTTGGCAAAACTTTTAGGAATTTTGGTTCTCAATGCTCTTCAACTTCGTACTTTATTTGGCCTTTTTAACTTTTTTGGATTCGAGCGTCACTGATGAGTCTTTTGTAGACGAAACGCGCTTCTGGCGTATATACTAAATTGAGTCTTGGTATCTATGATGAGTTTATTTGCAGCATCCATCGTGTGGCTCATAGAAGTACAAGTCCTGTAATCAGTGTGAATTGGTAGGTCACATTTGAGGGAAAGAGGACGTAATAACGGAACATATCTGTCGCCATCTGTGAAACAGATAGTCCATAACGGTCAACCAAATCGTGATGACGTTCGTTAAATTTTCGACTGCTCTTTACAATACATATTAAGTGAAACGTTTTTTAAAGCAATATTAATTTGCGGGGAAATAAACAAAGACAAAGAAAGAAAATATGTTTTGTGATACTTATTAAACTATAATAAATAAAGACAACAAAACAATGGAATATTAACCAGAAACATACTGATGATCTGAGATCTAAACAAATTATTTCCTTTAACGAACATTTATGTTAAAATAATTTAATTTGTGATCTTTTGAGAAATTTATAAAGTGCTATTAATTTAACAAATTGTTATGTTGTTTACTAATAATTAAATACATGTGGTGCTAAAGTTTTAGCAATTACGATATTTGATGTTTCCAACTGGAACTATTTTATTAATTTCATACACTGTATTTGGAAAAGTATGCAATGTTTTTGTTCTTCTTTAGAGCATTCTTGGCAGTAAAAAAATCGCGCTTAGCAAGTTTAAAATTTAATCTTTTTCTAACTAAAGCGATACAAGATATTGCATCGCTTGAATTTGTTTTTTTGTTTTTTTTCTGTACTTTGAAATTAAGATAAAAAAGATAGGAAACGTACTGCTAAATTAATTGTGACCAAATAGATAAAAATGAAATAAAAACGGGATTTGTTTTCGAATTCAAAGACTGTATTTGCTCTATACTGTTTGACAAATGTTCATACCATATGTTTAGCACTAAATCGCCAATTGCTTGCACTCACAGTGAATGAATGAAGCAAATATAATAAAAGTAATCATCTAATTCTAATATCAATATTAGTTGTGTTTAAGCATATTATATTTACATGATTAGTAAAGGAGACATATAAAAATATTACAACGTTAACATTAGATGATGGAACTGTTTAACGACATTGACTAGCTGTACAGCCCTCGCACTGTCGACTCGTTGTCTGAAGACGTTTGGTTCAGCTTTTAAATAATTTTCTGTCATAAAATTGAAATGCCAGAACAGTCGAAAAGGACGGCCGCCATTTTGTTTTTGGTATGATCTTTTTCTTTGTTGACTATTTTGAATATTTTCTTCACAACGGCTTTAAAATTAGAGACATCTTTTCCCAATACTTAGATAAACAAACAAACACATCGTCGGTTTCATAAAACCATGCTCAAGTCGAATACTTGAGGTGATGAGTTTGATCTCTTCTCGTGTCAAACCAATGACTTGAAGTTGGTATCACCTGCTCCAATTCCAAGCATGGTGCATTCAGGAGACATGTCGATTCGATGTCAGATGATGTTGTGTCCGGGATGGGTGACATGACTTCCTGTTACCTTAAGTTAAATAAGCACGTTAAACATCGAGTAGAATGTCGGTTTGTACAAGCTAAGGGTCAAATTGTAAGTTCTTGTCCTGAAACATGAACATTTGCCACTGGACAATTACCCTTCTGTTCATTATTACTATACACAAAACATTTTTTTCAAATGACAAAAACATGATGGGAAATGTATCTGCATACTATAAACAAAGCATAGAAAAAGTTTAATGTAATATGAAATAAGACAATAACATATACATGAATAGTTAGGCAATTACAGAACCACAAGTATCAAAGGTGGATACATTTCAAATAGAAATATCAGCCTGTTTTACTGATTCTTAAATTTGGCTATATTAGACATATTATGTATATATATTTCTTACACATTGCATTCATTTTCTTCATTTAGACACGCCAAAACAATATACCAGATTCGAGACGTTTTCGGTTCAAACTCATCGTTAGACAATTACATTTAGTTTCATGTATTAAAATTCAGATTCTGTTAGAATTGACAATGTGAATGTATAATGTGTTATGCGAAATACAGTTGAAAACCCATCAGAAATGGATATTTTGTCTCGTATGTAATACATGAATTGTATGCCTACTTGTAGACGGTGCAGTTTTGTTATTTCCAGTTTAGTTTTGCAAGAAATTGAAATACTTCTTAATCAAGAAGCTATAAACTAATGCCTAACAAATTCGGCGCCTTTAATTATTATGTTTATGTGTATAAAACTAGAAGTGATTGGTGTTTTAGACATTTACGATCTTTCCCTTGAATGATTAATTAGCTTAGCAAGTAAGGCGGTCTTTTTGAAGCATTCGTAAACTATTTACTTGATAACAATCAGAATTATTTTCGATTAACGAATGAATTTATGAGTTTGATAAGGTTTTCGATATGGCAAAACGACTTTTCCCGATTTTATCGTGTCATATTCTCTCTTAATAATAACAAAACGATTTTTTATTACTGTTCATACAAATCAATATCCCTGCCATATGCATTTATTGACATTGTTCGGGAAATGGTGCACTAATTTTGTACGTATCTATGAATGCAATTAATTTCAATTGTTTTATAAATCAACGTTTTTTGTCCATTTAAAAAAATTGTCATTGAAAATCAAGACAGCCAAAATATTTTTATGTTGGCGTTTCTTTTCTGTGTATCTGATTTAGTCAAATGTCGCCCAGTTTCCCATTCACAAGTAAGCATATGGATGGAGAGTTTTGTCATTGGCACTCATACCACATCATCTTATATATATATATACATGAATGTAGTGATGTCTTTTTTTTTGGGTATATAATCAGGAACTTAAACCGATATAATCACTAAAAGTCTCTGTGAGGAAAAAGCTGTTTAAACACATTTTGGAGAATACAGTGACCGATATTAGACATGTTAAAAGTATAAAGAGATGTTGCCTATATCAGCAAACAAAATTTTTAATGATGTTAAACTGAACTAACTTTTACTGTCGACTCTTTAAGTTGTTTAACATCGGAGCGATTTAGAACTTGACATACATGGTACATGTATGAACGCATGTACAATATTAAAGACCGTTTTATGTAGACTGTAAAATAAACAGGTGTGTTCCAATGTTGTGTTGTTTGATTGCAGACACCCACATATTCTTTCACCCACTTTTTCATCATTATTATAAGGAGTGTGACATGGTCATGTCCACATTTTTCAATTTTAACTTTAAACTGTGACATAAAAAGAACGGAGCGTTTTAATATTAATTTAAGATAATTAATAAAGAGAATTAATTTTTAACTTTGACATTGTCCTACAATGTATTTTATTTTATTTATTTGTACATTATTCATTGTATATGCTCCTAGACGCATTTGTGGGTACCCTGCCTACAAGTGCCCCCGTTGTAAAGGGGTAGTTTCTTAATAAATATATATATAATTCATAAAAAAAAAGATCAATCAAATTTTATTCTGTGATTTTTTAGAAATAGACTGAAACATGTTGTCCAAATATAAATTCTGTTCATTCAATTTTGACTTCTGACTTGAAGCAACTTAACTTTTTGAGAATCAAATAACTTACCAGCAAAACAAATTTTCACTTTTATAAATGTTTAATATCGTGCAAATACATGATATTTCTGGATGACAACGTGTGATTTTCAAAGATATAGCTTTTCCTAATATACCATAAGTTAACTGGACAAAAACCATAAAAGAAAAATCATTCTGTAACTGTCCTGACGAAACTAGCGATAAACATAATTAAATAACTAAGTCTTTATAATGTCTGTGGCATACAGTATTGTCTTCTGTCGCGTTATAGATTTGCAGTTTTGATATCTGTACATAACAATTACCCCATAACAAAGCAGCATGGCCTGAATCAGACAATAACATCATATAAAAACTAAGTTATTGTGAGATCAGACAGAGATTTGTGTTTTACTTTGATCAATGTATTATCATTTAACGTGAGAAGACAACCAGACTGAAAAATTAAGTTATGTTTTTTTTCTGTCATTCCCCCTAATGTACTATTTTTTTTCCAATACCAGATTAAAGCCCACATGTGTCGTCCGAATTCTAAGATGGTAAATACTTGATGAGAATTTGACGTTTTAGAAAGCGGTTGCTTTCACCCGAACACGGAACTTACGTCTTTTATTTTATCTGTTATATTTTCTTTGCTGGATCATCTCTCATTTCATTGAATATCATCCTTCACATGGGTATTTCCTTCTTGGTCTCGATCAGAAAAAAATGCATGAAATATTTGCCCCTGCGCGTTAAGCAACCAAGATTCAATCAATATCACTTCTTAATCAGTTAACATTCCTATCACTTAGTCTAGTATTGTATATCCTGGGTGAGAGCATTGAATATGCAGAAATTAATAAAATTAAGATAATTTTAAAATTAAGAAGTAAAAGCAGCGTTATAATAACTCTCTAGCTATTTCTCTAATGCCACTGGAGCATACAAACGGGACACACATTAAAACAATAACGCACAATCTAGCCCCTCACACTTGCGATAAGTTTAGCATAGTTATGAAATAACTATACAGTATGTTTTAACTTTAAATGGAGGTAATTTTAATAAAGTTATATAACTAAGTTCGTAAAGTTATCTTATGCAAACACGGACATGAATTTATTTTAATTTTCTCGTACCCTTATGATAACTGATTGCGAGTAAACCTTCTAATGCATATGAAGGTATGAACTGAATTAACAACACAATAATTACAATACATTGGTCAACCTGTGCATGCAAATGAAATTCTCAATCAAATAATTTACTCTTTAAACTCAATGTTTAATTACTTTAAATGTACTTTTAGGCAGCTTAGAAGAATATCAAAGCTTTGAAATTTGTATTTTGTTAGTATGAAATTACCATAGTACTCTGCGGTATCCTCGGTCAGATATCATAGCCGTCACACGTATGACTATTTGTTGTATGGTTTATAGTTAGGGTAATGATCTTACTGTTTGAGTTATTAGAATATAACGGAAACTGTCGGCGTCATTATTGACATTTCTCATGGCTATCAATTCATTACAAAAACCAAACAGCAATAAAAAATCAGTTTGTGACCGCAGTCGTAATCTTATTTAATCCATAGCGGTTATAAAGTGTTTAACTTGCATTGTTTTCCATCCAATTTATTCGTACTTTTTTTAATCAAATAAAGTATATAACGACTACAGCTTGTCCTCGCCTGTTGCTAGATATCGCTAGAAAACTAATCCGTTCTTGAATAATTAAATTAAACACGATGTCAATTAAAACTCTATTTGGTAACTTAATTCGTTATTACTTGACGATTTATGAGACTGTTCCTTTCAAAAGTATTATTTTCTGACCGAATGTAAAACAAAATATGTAATTAATTTTATTGGATTAACAAACCATTGATATCAGATTTATATAATATTCTATCATCGTTTGAATGACACATGGCTTCATAGCAATGTGATCAAGAATAGACAGAAGGTTAGATTATTGTATGTCAGTAATGGGACTGGAAATCTTTTTTTCCATTGATTTGCTTTTATTAATTACACGTATGATAGCCTTTTTGTCAGCTGGGTCTGTATATTCAATTACTTAAATTGGATTGAAAGACACCAAAGGTCGGAAGCCTTGAATGTATCTATCATATATATTATCTATTGCGAATTAAACGCCGAACGGACAGGAATCCAACAAAATAAAAGAGACAAAAAACCAACAATGTCTTCACCAATAGCAAAGGGTTTATATCCTATATCAAGCTCTAAACCGTCACAAGTTCAAAATAATTGTAGATCAATTTAATAGAGACTTTAAAAAAAATCTGAAATCAATACCAAATTCCCCCCATGACTAAAGAAACATACACTATAAGATACAACTTAAGAAAAACACTGGCGGATTTTTTTGTTTGGGACATACAAAAGAACATAAGGCGAGGTTAAGTTTAAATGTTTTTACTTTTTTTCATTTCCACCTATACCCAAAAAAAAACCTGTATCAAAAGATTAGTTCCAACACGGAGTTTTTTTTATAACAGTACAAAAGATTACAACACAGAAGTACATGCACAACAATTATAGATAATACCACTCAAACGAATGCTCTCAGTTAATGAATGCCAGCACATGGACTTAACGTGTTGATAAAACAAATATGTCGCCTCATAATGCAATATTGCTGATTGCACTTTGGAATATATGTCATACTAAAACGCCATGAAAATTACAGATAGACAACATTTGTTTACGACACCTAGAGTATATATTAACAAAATAACAATGCAAAAAGGAACAAACAAACAAGGAAACAAGGAATACCGTATTTTATCTTCGTGGAACTATTATAGATCAGCATATTAATATTAATTCCATGTACTTACAAAATTATCGTCTCCCCATGCAGTAAGCAGTTTAAGTTATCATAGCAAGCTTCAAAGGTGAACAAAAGATCGGTCGTTGAATTCTCATTTCTGTTTTTATTCAAGTGTCACTGAAAGTTCAAGCAAACCTTCATGTATATGTGAAGAAAATTAATAAATTAAAATTTGAATTCCTAAGATTCTACAATTCTGTTTTTAGAATCAAATAGCACAATATTCACAACACAATTGAAGCTTTTAGACATAACGTAGAATTTCCGATAGCAATTAAACATATCGTATTCTTGTTCTTCAGGTTCTTCAAAAGTAACTGAGTCCAGTCACGACGATGGCCAACTTAACAGAGTCAGACGAGGTGGGTTAAGTATGTTACGATTGGGTAGAGGATTACAAATGTTACGATTAGGAAAACGTGCCATGCCTATGCTTCGACTTGGACGGGGTGTAGAATCATATACACCAGAAGAAATTCGTGTGATCATTAACACATTAATAGGAGAAGAGAGAGGTGATAGACAGGTACCTTTACCTAGATATGGTAAAGACGTTGAAGTACAAATGCTTTTACAGCGACTTTTAGGAGATCCACAATTTCAAGAACGCCGATCAATGAGTTTGTATGACGCAGACGATGATTCTCCACGTCTGATTAACCCAGGACCTCGTCCAGGAAAATACCGATACCGTCGTTCTTTACCAGATGTCCCACCTCAAAATGTTTACGATGAAGAGAAATTTGAAGATATCAAAGAAAAAATTGCCGATATAAAAGACGAAGTCAAAGACAGTGAAGAGAGAACAGTTCCACTCCCACGATTTGGTAGATACCTCACAGAAGATGACTACGTTACTGATCTTGACGAAGAAAAACGCGCAATGCCCATGTTAAGATTAGGAAGAGCAATGGCTATGCTTAGATTAGGCAAACGAGCAATGCATATGCTTAGATTAGGCAAACGACCAATGAATATGCTTAGATTAGGCAGATCCGATGGATCATTGGACGATGAAGAAGAGAAACGAGCAATGCCAATGTTGAGACTAGGAAAACGACCATTTAAGATGTTAAGATTAGGTAAACGATATGACAATACTGCTGATGATGCTGAAATAAAAAGAAATTTACGAATGATGCGATTAGGACGAGGAAGTGATAAACGTGCCATGCCAATGCTTCGACTAGGCAGAAGTCAGCAATAAATATCATTATTAAATTTCATTGGTTCAAATCGTATTCATAACGACTTTAATGCAAATTATTGAAATATTGGTGACGAAAAGTTAAAGAAGTTCTTCTGGGAACCACCATTCATGGGACAAGTCAACCGCTACGACTATGTAAAATATTTCAATAAATGTTCATCTGATAACAAAATTATAAATGAAGGATGTTATTTTTGTACAAAATGCTCATGTGTATATGTCATTTCTGTGATCTATTTAATAAATCAGATAGGAGTTTATAACAGTTTCTGTAGTAGTTACAATATTGAATACTCACAACACTAAAAGATTCCAAATTAGTCCGGCTAAGTTTGGTAAATAGATAAATAAATACTCAATACTCTAGCGGCTTACTTGTACCAAAATTGTTATGCATTATTCAACAACTATCGTTAGTTATTTATGTAATGGTAGAATCTGAAGTATACCTTGTAAAAGACACCTTCAAATCTCTAACAATAGTTCTTTAACGTCCAGAAAGCACGACACTTTTACACTGTACTTTTTATAAACGATGGGAAAACCGAATGTTGTTGCGTATTATTATCTCGCACAACGAAACCGACACTCTTCTTTAACACGAATTTTACTGCTGTGTTCCCTAACTGCCAGATATAAGTATTTCAGTTGACTGGTGGTTTATAGTTCAGGGACAAAAATAAATACATTAAACAAATGAAACTGTTCTTAGGAATTAAACATTGCCTTAACGATGTTTTGATCCGCCCTTCTATAAAACTTTGGCCCTTAAATTTAGATTTGTCTTTACTTTCTATGCTATAAAGAGGTTTAAGTGTCTACAAAATACCTATAAATTTCGTGGGATAAAATCAGACTTGCTGTCATTTTTCTATGTCTTCCTTCTTTATAATCACGTGCCTACTTTGAAAAACACAGTGCATGCAAGTTCAATAAAAGATAACACAAAAAAAACCAAAAAAAACCAAAAAAAAACACGAACTTGCCTTCACTGTACTGGACAGCAACAATAACACAAGAATACGATCTGTATTGCTAGGTTTTTCAAATGCTTTATAAAACCTTTTACAAATTATAATCATCTAATTCATTGTCAATCAAACCTGGACTTCTGACTTACTGTGAAACTACTCACAACGGGCGCTGTGGATACGACATGGATACTACACAATTTTAGTGATCTACTACAGTGCAATCACATGGTTTTTTTTTTTAGGACAGGAACATTTAACAAACTTGACTACGCTCCAATTCCTAAACAGACAAATTTCGCTATTCATTTGGAATCCGCTGTGTTCATCTTCTTTCTGATTTTCTTCTTTATTGTTATGAGGCAGATTTCCAAAATAAGTTTTCATTTATTTTTTAAAGGAGCTGGTATTGCACTGTTAACTTTCAAATATAAATTAAAAATAAGAACATTTTATTTTTTCATTACATTATTGACATTTGATGGCTACATATGTATGTTGATTGCATCTATCTCTTTAAAATTGACAATAGGAATACAACAAACCGTTGAATATTATTGAATACTTAACAATAAATCTAAGATTATTTTAAAAACTTCATTTTTTTTTACACAAATAAGGCCGTTAGTTTTCTCGTTTGATTTGTTTTACATTGTCTTATCGGGGCCTTTTATAGCTGACTACGCGGTATGGGCTTTGCTCATTGTTGAAGGCCGTACGGTGACCTATAGTTGTTAATGTCTGTGTCATTTTGGTCTTTTGTGAATAGTTGTCTCATTGGCAGTCATACCACATCTTCTTTTTTATAAGCTTAATACAAATCTGGTGATTTCAATTTAGCAACAAACTGAGTTCAAATTGAGTTCACATCACCCAGTTGATACAATGTTCGATGGCCATCGTTTTCTTCAATGATTTCCTGGATGGAACGTAACTTCTTTAAGAAATTTATTAGTTCAAGAACTTCAAATGATGAAGTTGAAGTAATTCCATCCAAAATGTCGCAGTATTCAGGACGCATTCAGGATTTTGATTGACCGATATGGAGTATTGGTTCAAAAAATGTTGACATGTCGTAATAAAAGGAAATATAAAAAATAACTCCAAGGAAAATTAAAATCCGAAAATAACTTATGAAATGACAATATCAAAACCTCTAAACATCAAATGAATGGAAAACAACTGTCATATACCTGATTCCGAACAGTCTTTTCCTTATGTAGCCACAATCTCGGCCCATCCTGTTTTTACTGGCAATTAGTAACTCAACAGGTGCCTCTAGTAGAGTCTATTTGTATCTAAGTTGTAAAGATTTTTGTTTTGGTTATTCCTTGATTCAGTGTAATATGTTTGTGGCTTTCTGTCACTGAAAACAAGGCTATAACTTTTGAGCTCCAATCTTAATTGTCTATGATTGTCAGTTATCCTACTACACAAGTCAGTAGTTCTCGTCTGGCATCCCGGCCTCCTTCTTCAATAAAAACTGACCGCAACACAATAGCAAAAAAGTTCTTAAAGTGGCATTGAACATCCGTCTATCAAATGTTTTCGTTCGGTCTAGTTTAAGAAGAAAGGAATTTACAAAACAAATGGTTTTGTAAGTCGATAATTTCCGCGGATCAGACAAGAGACATTTATCAATTCACAATTATAAAAGTTTCTAAACAGGAGTAAACAAATGGAGAAAACAATGCTAAAATTTCAGAACTCATTTGCGTGCACATGTTTTTTTTTTGTTGAGTTCGCGTTCCTCAATGTACGTTTCCATGATAGTATTATGTTGAGCTTTTGTGTAGTGTTTTGTTGAGAGTTGTATGTGTCTTTGTCATTTTGATTTGCCATGATTGCTGTTTTTATACGATTTGTGGTTTTTTAATTGCAACTTGGTGCATTGCTGTTGTTTATAATGAAATGTTATGAAGTAACAATTTCAAAAATAAAATAATATGTATGGTCATATTAACTTGTTACAAATTGATAATCTTTCATCTTAATATACTACTTCAACCGTTCCGTAAACCCATATAGCTTTGTTGAAACAAATGTATATACTATCCCTTCGCCTGATAACCAAAAACAATAATAATTTGATGTACAGAAGTTTTTGTAAGACAATTTTGTTTCAAATGCTTATGACGAAATGGAAGGCGTATTGGTTTTATTTACTATCTCTATTAAACACTGACTTAGTACATACAATAGAACAGCACCTTACCAATATGAAATACAACCACATAGAAACATACTTTCATTTGTTAGTTAATCATGAATTCATATTTGTTACGATCATTGCCACCACATTCATTTTATTCTTTCAACCGATAGTACATTGTAGCTGCAAAGCATGACAATTTAATATTTTGAACTAACTCGTTGATGCAAACCTGTCGTCTGTTGTGTTTTTTCTTTCGTGATTGTTTTTGGTTTCATCCATTCATTCGTTTGTTCTTGTTCTTTTGATTTTTTTATGTTGTTTAAATGATATTTACCATGCTGTACAGAAATCTAAATTCAGTAACATGTAAATGTGAAAAGGTATGACTTCTATAGTAGCAGATTTCGTACTTCAGACTTGTTCACAGTATCAGCTGATAAAGTATTAGTAATGGTGTTTAATATGCGAACTCCTTTTTCCGATAGATTTTCTGTACCTTTTGTTTCTCCACTGTTTGAGATAAAGAACGACCGTAAAGAAAAAAGTCAGACCGTTCTTCTGATGCTTGTTCAGATTAAAGTCTCCCCAGTAGTTTATTTTGTTTGTTAATTTTATAGATATTCCACAGCTTGTATTTTTTATCATGATTTAGTTAGTAGAGGGCTGATAAGCTATAATTAATATAAGAGTTGGAGTTTTAATTAACCATTCAAAAATTGTACAGACGCAATTACAAGTTTGTTGACCGCTTTGGGTAATCTGTTTTACAGATGACGATGAATGTTTTGTAATTGTCGTATGTTTATCATAAACCTCACTCTTTTCCTCAAATGCAACATACCGTTTTATCACCGGAGTTTTATCAACATGAGCAACAAGACGGATGCCACATGTCGATCAGGATCTACTTACGTGTTCGGAGCGCCTGATATCACCCCTTGTATTTGTCGGGGTTCGTGTTGCTCAGAACTTGGTTTTCTTTATTGGGTTTTGCCCGTTTTTCCTTTTTGTCCCATGGCATTGTCAATTTGTTTTCGACTTATGAATGTGACAATTCCTTTGGTGTCTTTTGGCTATCTTTTTAATGGTTTTTGTACATTTTTCTGAAGAACTTGGTGTTGAGGACATTTCTTGTAGTGAAGGGTTATTTAAAGTTTAAGAAAGGACTACTGAACACAGTTACCATCGAATTGTAATTGTTTCGAAAATAAACTGACTACGAAATGGCTAAAAACGTAAAGATCAACAGACAAACACAAAACACAACTTAGAAAAATAAAAAGAGAGCAACACGAACCCTACCAAAACTGGAGGTATCTCAGATGTTCCGGAAGGGTGAGCTGATCCTGCTCTACATGTGGCATTATGTCACTTATATCGATTTTGTCATTAGCAAATTAACAATTGAGGCGGGATGTATAGAGAGACACACACGTTAATTTGTATCTCTAAAGAAGTCGCTCCTCACTATCCTACTACCTGTCGATACATTTATTTTTTGCATTGCACAAGTCATGTCTTCTCTGACTGTTTATGACGTTAAAATACTAAATCCCTGGAATGTATTTTAGTTGATTTTGGTCTCTGATGCATGATTCTTTATTATTAACTGTTTTTGGCTTTTAACTAGCGTGAGTAACTGCGAGTACTCTCAAATCATACTTTCTTGTTAATTCGACCTGTTGATACTGTTTATAATGCTTTTTTGTTATTTTTTATTAATATGGATCTTGTCTATATACCAGCTTTGACTTTTTTGGAATATCTACTATTTTTCATTTCTTCGTACTACATTTGTATGAACATCAATATTATTCTCCTTAAATCTGTACAGGGAAGTTTTAGCTAGCTTTAATTGTATAGTTTTATTGTTGATATTCACCCCAATTTGTATGTAGTGTTAAATTAGTTATTAAAATGACAGAACTTTCTTGGTATTCCTAATTATTGGAAGTATTTATATACACAGAAGTAGTATACCTAAAACGACAAAGTTATTTTTCATATACCTGAATTTATTATGAAAAACCTTTTTTTTCAAAGGTGATTATTATCGATGGGTTAAATATTTCGCGGTGGTGTCTTGCCATGGCTTTGTTTGGACTTGTTTGTTTGCTTTTTGGCCTTGAATGTTTGTCCCTAATATTTTATTAATTCACCTGGCCCGAAGGGCCAAGTAAGCTTTTCTCATCACTTGGCGTCCGTCGTCCGTCGTTAACTTTTTACATTTTGAACTTCTTCTAGAGAACCACTAAGTAGGATGAAACAAAACATGGCATGAATGTTCCTTATGAGTTGCTGACTGAGTGTTGTTACTTTGTAGTCGATCCATCATCCAAAATGGCCGCCAGCCGGGAACTTAGTTTAACATAGGACCCTATTTGAAATGCATACAAATGACTTCTTTTAGAGAACCACTAAATGGAATGAAACCAAACATAGTATGAATGTTCCTTGTGAGGTGCTGACCAAGTGTTGTTACTTTGTAGCCGATCTATCATTCAAAATGGCCGCCAGCGGGAACTTAGTTTAACATAGGACCCTATTTGAAATGCATACAAATGACTTCTTTTAGAGAACCACAGAATGGAATGAAACCAAAATAACTTAGATTAACAGAGGACCCTATGGGAAATGCATACAAATGACTTCTATAAGGGAACCAATGAATGGAATGAAACCAAACATAGCATGAATGATCCTTATGAGGTGCTGATCAAGTGGTGTTACTTTGTAGCCGATCCATAATCCAAGATGACCGCCATCGGGGGACTTGGTTTAACATAGGACCCTATTTGAAATGCATACTAAAGTCTTCTTCTAGAGAACCACTGAATTGAATGAAACCAAACATAGCATGAATGTTCCTTTCCTTAGGAGGTGCTGGCCAAGTGTTGTTACTTTGAAGCCAAATTTTATCTTTGTTGATATGATTTTAAAAACCAAAGTAGAGTTAGGTGAGCGATACAGGCTTTTGAGAACCTCTAGTTAATAATGCATTTGCATTCAGGTATCTCAGATCAAATTTATTCGTTCATAGTGTGTTGATTAACGTTTTTTGATTGAGTTAAGCCTTCCAATTGATATTTTAGCGTGTGTTTTTCTATGTTGTGATGTCATGCTATTGTTTCAGAAAAAGGGAGAAGGTTTGGTACCATTAAAACGTTTAATTCCGCTGCAAATATTTGCACCTGTCCTAAGTCTGGAATCAGATGTACAGAAGTTGTCGTTTGTTAAATATGTAGTTTATACGTGTTTCTCGTTTCTCGTTTCTCGTTTTTTTATATAGATTAGACCGTTGGTTTTCCCGTTTGAATGGTTTATACTAGTAATTTTGGGGCCCTTTTTAGCTTGTTGTTCGGTGTCACCCACGGCTTCATGTTGAAGGCCGTACATTGACCTATAATATATTAATGGTTTACTTTTATAAATTGTTATTTAGATGGAGAGTTGTTTCATTTGCACTCACACCACATTTTCCTATAACTATATAAGTACAGATGTCATTCGGTTGAAAAGGGGATGACATTGTAGTTAGTACCACAATTGGAACATATCTGTCGTCATATGTGGAAGAGATATAACATAACGGCTATCCAACATGTGATGACATCCGTAAAAAATATGACGGAATGATTCAATTTTACCATTTGAAATTATTGGTGTCATAGCTTCCTTGTGAGCAGAAGTCCTTTATCAAGGAAATCATGATAGGAAATAAAAGCCCTGGAATATCGTTCAAATTTGTAAGCTGAAATCATCTCTTTTATCGGGTAGTTTTGTTTTCGATCGACCATCATTGCACATTTCGAGATGTAACATAACTTTATCGGTTGTCCGATGAGATAGAAGTGTTCAACATAGTCACCAAATTTAGAATTAATTAGTTAGAAAACATCATCTATATAGCGGTAAGTAACGTTAAAGGATACTGCTTTCTTTCGTCCTAAGAAGTTAGTAAGGATACTGCTTTCTTTCGTCCTAAGAAGTTAGTGCATGAGGTATTATATGAGTAGAGGAACAAGTCGGCAAGATGAGTAGCACAGTTACCTCACATGGGTATATCGATTTGGTTTTTAAAAAACACGTCCCCTAAACGTAACAAATATGTTTTCTATCAAAAAATCAACCATCTTGATTATGTCACTTTAAGAAATGATTATTGTTAGAGTCAGAATGATTTATTTGCTAAGTATGATGTGTCACACACATACTTATATGTTTTATGTTAGCTGTTTGTTTCCAAGAGACAATGCATGATCAACTCTTACAAACTGTCTTATACTTTTGAATGAGGAATACTTGTGTAAAGTGAAGAAAGGTCATTTTTTAGTGTCACTTTTGCAAGATAAGAGAGTCTTAACTGTTTCTTTGAAATTGTTAAGTATCCACATCTGATTCACACCTTTAGAATAAGTTGTTTCAAAATAACTTTGAAGCCCTGCTTTGATTGCTGATCAAGTTAATGTTAAAAATTTAGAATGAGGTTTCAATGATCACTTGGAAGACCCAGCCATATAACGTTGTTGGTAAGGACTCTACTGAAGTTGAAGTATCCAATACAGTGAAGAAAGATCCAGTTCGTCATCTTTGGTTAAAATTTAAAAATAAAATGTATAGAACCTAACTATAATTATCCAGAATTTCCTCCTTGGTGAATGTAGTGGTGGTATATGTTGAGTTTCCACTTGAATTGTCCTTACCTAAAATTCCTGTTAAAGTTTGTCTCTAACTAATGTTGAGGCTTTATAACTTTTGATCGAAACTGTTCTTTAAAGAAGAAAAAAAAAGTAATTTAAATCCAAGTATTAATCAAACATGAACTTATATTAATAATTGTTTGCTTCTTTAAATAACATATAAATCACACGTATTGATGTGATACCTTTGTTATATTCATGTCTCCTTAGGCTTCACAAAATGTGACACGGTATCAACGATATTGTAGTATGTCTCTAGGTTAAATCAAGCATAGCAAATGTATTGATGATAAAAATGTGAAATCCACCATACCATTTAGTAAAAATTTCATTACACCCGAGTTATTTACTTTATCATTAATATTTTGACATTGCGAATCTTATATATATAAAATCTTACTCTCCCCTCTCTCTTTCGTGTCTTTTTATAATATTCCTTAGCTTAACAACATATTATTTTAGTCTCTTTGACAGCATATTTATCTACGGTTTTTTTCACCGGAATTATTTTAATTATAATTGTCAGGAAACCATTGTAAGCGGAAAACGGTATCCTACAAAAATCCATATTGAAAAGTATCTCAATTTTCCTCGCAGGAGATGCACATTACATTAAAAAATATCATTTAATATTAGAAATCGAACTGCAACAGTTTTCCTTTTATTTTTTTCTTGCAAAATAATTGCTAAATAAAGGCTTCCTACTTTCCTTTCATGATAATGTTATTTGTCTATATAGTATGCATATGGTAAACAATAAATAGAAGATACTTAGATATTGATGTTGTAGGAAATAAGAGAACAATACATGCTGGATACCGAAAGAATGAAAGGAAAAACGCCAAAGACTAAATGATAAAAAAAAACACTTTAAGTAATGCCTTCCTTGAATCTCATCTAGTGTTTTTCATTCACTTTGGATTTTTCGTCTTCTTTTCTTCTTCTAAAATTGCAATACAACCAAAACTATTTTGTATTAATTATACTTACCAATTAATATCTGACAAAGCATGCTCCCAAAATTTATTCATTATCTCAAAACATACTTGAATATTTGAATGTAATTAATTTTGGAAAGACAAAACAAAATATACAATGTTGCTTGTTTAGTTTGTTATTTATTTATGTTTAAGATAGACAGACAGATACCATAAACATATTGATATATAAATATATCAGCCAGAGTTTGAGCTTGTTTTGCTATATCTATATATACATTGTATATATAAAAACAAGATTGACGAAAAAAGGTCATTTATTAAAAATCATAAAATGCAAAAAAAAAATACAATTTGCGATTAAAACATTTGACATAAAAGTTCATAATTAATATGCAATTATAATACATAATTAATACGAAATTACATCAACTAAAATCATATCAATTAAATAAATGACAAATAATAGCAAAGGTCGGGAGAAAAATATGTCACACATACACTCTTACATTAAGAGTTGATCCCCCCGAACATCTGACAAAGCATGCTCCCAAAATTTATTCATTATCTCAAAACATACTTGAATATTTGAATGTAATTAATTTTGGAAAGACATAACAAAATATACAATGTTGCTTGTTTAGTTTTTTTATTCATTTATATATATATATATATATATATTCTTACACTTCGGTGTAATTTAGTACAAATTCTACGAATTTTGAGTCCTCAATTTTCTACAACTTTATACTTGTTTGACTTTCTAACTTTTGTGATTTGAGCGTCACTGATGAGTCTTTTGTAGACGAAACGCGCGTCTGGCGCACCAAATGATAAACCTGGTACCTTTGATAACTATTTACTTTGATATCGGTGGATTATCGGATGTATCCAATCAAAATAGTTTAACTATCAATTTTAAAGTTCGAGCCTGGGCAAGGATTTAAAGTTTATATTTTAACTATCGTGATTGAATAAATTCGATGATTCACAAGTATCTGTGTACAAATGTAAGAATCTGTTTCTCTAATAATATTTTTTTAAAACAAAAATCCTCGTAGAATGCCTTTCATATTCCACAAAATTGTCATTTTCAATAACACTTGAACTCATCTAATCGTCTTATGAGATATCCAGGAACCACACGTTGATTTGTTAAAACAATGAGTTCGGAAAGGGTTAAATTAGCACAGAATTAGAGAAACTGTATTATCTCATATTGAACGATTATATTTATTGAATAATCTTCCTTCAAAACTTGGAAACGAAATAAGCTGTTACTGAAAGTATTATTATTGGTGGGGTTCGTGTTGCTTATTCTTTAGTTTTCTATGTTGTGTCATGTGTACTATTGTTTTTCTGTTTGTCCTTTTCATTTTAAGCCTTGGCGTTGTTAGTTTATTTTCGATTTATGAGTTTGACTGTCCCTCTGGTATCTTTTGTCCCTCTTTTATTATGATCTGATCGTCACTTATGAGTCTTGTGTAGACGAAACGCGCGTCTTGCGTATTAAATATTATGCCTGGTACCTTTGACAACTATTAACAAAACTACCGAGCTCCAAGGAAAATAAATAAATCATAAAACTCAACACTCAACTATATCTACCGCCGGAACGAATGGAAAACAAATTTTATAATCCTGACTTGGTACTGGTATTTTCTGAAGAAAGTGCTGGGTTAAACATCAAAACACTCAAGTTAGTTGAATTTGTCAGGAATAGTTTGAAACGTAATTATACTTTGAAACTGGTAATTTAACAGAAACTGTTTCTGTGAAATAAGAAAAAATCTTAGTCTACTCCTTACACACTATTGCGCATGTTTTATTAAACTTCGACTTCGGTTTAACTGGTATTAGCATTTAAAAAAAACCAGGTATCAATTGTTTGGTAAGCTAACCCAATATTATTGTATTCTAGCTAGGTCAGTACATCATACCGTCTTATGAAAGAGGGGAAAGATACCAGAGAGACTGTCAAACTCATAGATAAAAAATAAACTGGTTAAAAAGGAATAAAACAAACAGAAAAACAATAGTAAACGAGACGCAATATGATAAATAAAAGACTAAGCAACACGAACGCAACCAAAATTTTGGGGTAATCTCAGGTACTTCGTAAGGGAACCCAGGTAAATGGTATAACTACTATTTTATCAGAATAGTTCTCGTTTGTAGACATTTGGCCTGAACCTATATCTTATTATGTCCTTACAAATGCAATCTGATTGACTGCCGTTTGATTTACACTAGATATGAGGATAGTGAATTATATCACGGAGTTTTAAAAAGTGAACTCTAATGGTTTACTTTTATAAATTGTTATTTGGATGGAGAGTTGTCTCATTGGCACTCACACCATATCTTCCTATATCTATTTAGTTTACTGACAGGAAGAATAAAACAATTTATCAATCAGTACTATATATCTCTTTTTTAACATCAAATGTTGTTCTCAACTGGTATTAACACTGACAAGTTCCACTGGTAGCTCAAAGCCCGAAAGAGGCTCTACATGTATTTATAAAAGGTATCCCTTTGTGGTTTAGTAATTGGATCAACATAGTTATTAAAATAAAACAGAACAGAACATAGTACGTTAAACATTCGCTTATTCTTTCGTGTATAATCATGTTCTCGTATTTCTCGTTGATTTTGTCAACAACAACCAACAGACATCCATATGTCTTATTGATATACTCGTATTTAGCAAAAAACTTAGTGTTTCTTTCTTGATAGATTAGCCTTATCATTAGATATAAGATTGCGTAGGTGTTGGCACACCATAGGTAGATTCCTTAGATAACAACAGTTCTAGGTTCATTATATTAGAATCCCTTGGTAATGATTATCGTCCAGTTTTTTATTTGTTTCAGGCATGTATACATCCAGTAATTCTTCTGGTCTATTTCTAACAAGGGTATGTTATATGAAAATATTATACCTCATGTATCATTTTCTATATGAAATAAGTTCACAATAATCTCACTATTTCTATTTTTCAAATTTCAAGTGTTTAACTATTCGCTATTGGACCGGTCAATAGTTTCCAAATATTGGACCCCGATGAAACTTTTTGATCGCAAACGTCATTGTATTTTGAGGAATTTTAAAATGCAGCTGCGGGATTTGGGGATTTTGAACATACCGCGACAGGGTTGACGTCGATACAGGATGTAGCCGTTAGCATTTTAGAATAATTATGAAGTTAACGTTAAACAGTATGGCTGGGTTTCTTTTTTTATATTCGATAGTTGATTTAACCCCGTCATTTATTCTTTAAATTGCCTTTTTCGTTAAAATTAACTTTCTATTCCACTCATACCCAGTCAATAAATATACACTATTCTTTTGAATGGTTGTTTATATGCATATTCTTACAGAAGCATTTTAAGTAGGTGATTTTTCTTATCACGATTTTTTTAAAGTTGTAAAAAAAATTTATAATAGGATTGTGTATCTTGTGAATTTCTTTGAAGTTTTTTTAAATTGATAAATACATGAAATGTATATTAAATGTGTCTTTACTAATTTATTAGATAAACTCAATTGAAGTTGTTTTGATGGAACATCTCGAAAGGTTTCAAATTGCCGTACATATACAGATAGAAAAGCCGGTTGTAATTGTTTCCCGTTATTACGCCTTGAAAATCGTACTATTGCAAAATAATTTCTGAAGAACAGGAAATAAGCATTACGCATGCCAGAACTTCAAAGTAAACCTTAGCAAAATGAATTGAAAATGACTTGCTCAGACTCTTAAAGATATTGTGTGTGGGGTAATGTGTTCAAAGCAACAAGGTGTCCTTGAACGACTATTATGTGGATTGTAAGTGAGTGTAGAATGACACTGGCTTTGCACTCTAGTTTCAAATGTGTTATCAAATCACGTATACGTATATCAGTGTCTTACATTATCTATATTTCAGAAATTTTAAAATGCAAAGTGTGATTTCTAGTCATTACTGTCACATGTCACACGGTTTGTAGATATATTAAACATAAATGAATAAATATGGACAAATGATAGTGGCCACCAACAATACGCTGAAGCTTATAACAATTGTTTTAGTTGCTTGGAAGCGTATCAAATGAAAAATACTCACACTGATTCCAACATCGAACAGACAAAAGATGATATTGATGTGTTGTTCTCGGGAGTATCACGCAATTTTATGTTGAAATGAAATAGCATTGACGTGCCCATTTTCTGGGAGGTTAAACAAAATTCATGGGACAAATGTGAGTTCTCAAACAAAAAATGTTCTATCATTTCAACTAAAATCGATATTTTTCAAAAAAATATTACCAAGTAACTGTATGAGCGATTTTTATAAAATAGATACCAAAAGATGTGTAGATTGCAATAGTCGACATGGAACAAATATTCGGAATTTTAGTTTCTTAATGATCTTCCAGGTCCTGATATTTTGAAATGGCTTGCAACTGTTTTTGTTTGAGCGCCAATGATGAGTATATACACGAAACCATAACGCGCTTCTGGAATACCAAATAATAAATTTCGTATCTTTATTGAACTTTTGATTAACAACATACGTGCTGAGCGTGATTGAATGATATTTAAGCAGACATTCAGAAGTCAAATTGTCAAGGGGAGGTTGTCCATTTTTCCAGTAAAATTTTGGTTTCTTCTCAATTTAGAAATTTTGTCTCCATTTTTATATTTTTCTGATATTCTTACAAAATGACGACTTTTGACTAGATCTATGACAAACATGATGATTTTAACTTTATTTAACATTTACATTTTGTTTAATTTGTAGCTAGGTTGAGAAATAAAAACCATGATGAACACGAACATTTATGAATGTTTTGACTGTTTTGTATGTGTCGAGTTTTCCGATTAGAGTCGATGATGAGTATTTTTTTAAATTGTTTCTTTTCTTTTGAACCAAAAATACAAGCATTTAAAGAATGTGTACTTTTCCAAATATTCAAGAAGTGACTACAAACATTTGGATAATAATAAAAGTTGAAGCCTCGGGAAATCACAAATCAATTATCGGATAATTTCTACAGTCTGTTGTTATATTGTTTGTATTTTTATAATATAAATGGAGGAATGAACGCTCGAAAACATGTACATAAATAAGGCCGTTAGTTTTCTCATTTGATTTGCCGTACGGTGACCTATAGTTGTTAATTTGTGTGTCATTTTGGTCTCTTATTGAGAGTTGTCTCATTTGCAATCATACCAGATCTTCTTTTTTTATATATATATATACTCCGTAAATTAAATATATGCGGTGACTGGCCCAAATCAGGAGCATACATATGTTAATCAGTTGTAGTCGTTGGTTCTTTTAAATAAACTGTATTTCAATTTTTAAACAGGCACATGAACTGTATCAATATAACTGTACATAATAAGCTTGTTGGCAACTACTGTCTTTTCAAGGATGAAAAGCTGTAACCAAAAGGATTAAAATTATTGCCAAACCCCAGACTAACATATTTCAGCTTGCTCTTAGTCTGTTATACAATATTATACAAGTACTTTACAAGATTATTTGTGTTTTCCTTTCTCGTTTGGTCAAATATCATACTAACGATAACAAAAAAGAATAGCGGTCAATGTTGTCTATTTACTAAGAGGTTTCTATCAAATCATATACAGTTTTTAGATATATAAACAAGTGGTTATCACAAAAATGTCTTATTACGAAGGCACCGAAGGAAAATTCCATACCAATGCTATGCTAATCAATCACACTTTGTATTTTCTACCACAAACCCATCAACTATTTTTTTCTTGAATTGTTATGTCACTGTGAAACGTCCAAGAAGTCGATGCATTAATGCTTTCGTAGAAATAAATAACTTATTTACATCTTACTTCCGTGTGAAATCAATGAATTGTTATTTGTAATTACCAACAAATTTAATTGCTAAAGAGTGCAAAATACTTTTACCTTATAATATTGCTTTAGTGTCAAAGTTTTACGTTTACAAATGTAATTTTCGGAGAAGTCGGAATATAACCAGTCACTGGTCGCTATATAGAAGACACAACATAAGGTGATGTCAGTGAGTCCAACGTGTTGTTTTAACATACAGATAACCAGTCACTGGTCGCTATATAGAAGACACAACATAAGGTCATGTCAGTGAGTCCAACGTGTTGTTTTAACATACAGTCGACATAGGAACAGAAAACTTTTTCCAAGAAATACAAACAAAATCCAGCGTGCAGTTATTTGAAGTTGACAATTTTAAAACTTCCGGTTTTGTGGAAGTTATTCATTTATTTTTTATGAGAAAAGTTTGGTCTTTAGAAAGTAAAATCGCAAAAATACTGAACTCCGAGAAAATTCAAAATGGAAAGTCTCTATTCAAATGTCAAAACACATCAAACGAATAAAAAACAACGGTCATATCAGACATCTTCAAATGTAGAAAATGGTGAACTGAACCTGGTTTTATAGCGCTAAACCTGTCACTTATATGACAGTCGCTTCACATTCTATTATATTTACGATTAGTGAACAAAACAGACATAATAAGCAAAATCGTCAAAATAGGGGTACAGCAGATATCACCATGTCACAATCTCAATCAGAACAAATACAAACAAATAAAACAACTAGAATAACATTTTTGTTTTTTGGGGGGAGGGGGGAGTTAAGTTTTGATTGAAAACTCAAAGTTCAGAAGTTACGATTTTTATTTGTTTAAAAACTAAACGTTGAAAGTGAAAAAATGTATTCAACAAAAAGGATCAGCTTAAATGTCAACATGTCTTCTAGAATTATCCCCTAAAGATGTAAAATGTTCTACTTTTCTATAAGGTTGTTGACCGACAATCATACCATGTTTATAACTGTGGTAGAAAATCTTCAGTATATGAAACATTTCAAAGTATCTTACATTTCGTTTCTGTGTGTGTTGCATTGTCGATTCGTTTTTTGTTGCACTTGAGTGTTTCTTTTGTTTCGTTGTTTTCCTCTTATACTCAATGTGTTCCCTCAGTTTTAGTTTGTAACCCGGATTTGTTTTCTCTGATTCGATTTATGACTTTCGAACGGCGGTATACTACTGTTTTATATGTTACAGTAAATTTATTAATATGCTAATGATAATTCATGTCAACACTTAATAGTGCTGATTGTTTGGCTTTTAATATCATCTGGGATGAAACCTCACCAGCAGTGGTTTTAGCCAGTATTTGTAAATATGCTCATGGAAGATATTAGTTATAATTGTGAACACCAAACGCACGTTGTGTCTAATAAAAACTCAACTACATACGTGTATTACTATGACACTATTAATGATAATCCATGTCAACGCAAAAGAGCTGACTACTGTCGAGACAAAATCACATTCGTGGATAGTGATGACTTGAAGTTTTGAAGAACAATTTGATGTTAGGAGTGATAAGTATTACGACAATTGTCTATTGACTGGAATCAAATGATTATATATTACGTCTAGGAATTCAGATTAAATATTTAAAGTTTATATCAACATAGATATTAATCCTTCCGTATGGTATTTTTGAAATAAATGCCCAATTTGTTAAACGAATTATTACTGCTTTTTCAAGTTTTTATTAGACTGAATTAGATTTTTGAGTTTACTGACATTTTGTCTAGCCAGTAAGGTGTCATAATTGAAAAAAATAAGCACATTAAAAGTTGTTTTACTAGCATACACTAAATGAGCCGTTGAGCGTAAAAAAGAATCAGACATATTTGCTGGAAAAATTATTGAAAACAATTGTTTTTTTCCATGACTATGTCGAAACTATTCAAGAGTTGTCAAAGTTTTTATTGGCAGGTATAACTTCAATAAAAACACTAATCTGTAAACTTTCGATAAATTTCATTAATACAAAGGAATTTGAACTCAGTTTTACTAACAAATTCTATGACCGAATGACCTCAGATTTTCTTTTACATCAAACATGTCAAATGAAACATCTTTACACTTGAGACAAATTATTTTTTTGGGGCACAAAATGTTAGACAAGGCATGAAATAAATTTTCCATGGATGCCGTGAGTTTGATATGAGTTTTAATTTTTTAACCCTACATATTGACTGAATTGAAGGTTTGAAATGAAAGCAAGGTTTTTCATTACAACGGATATAATGTAACAAGAAGAATCAAAACAGACAATAAAAAAGTAAAAATGCACAAAATACAACACTGACAATTATACCAAAGGTGTTTGTTCCAATGGTGACAACCGTCGTCCTTCTTTCAGTCCGACTTAGTTGTGTCGTGGAAAAGAAAGAGAGAACCGGGTAGTGGTTATGACAAATTGAGACGGTCTACATAAAGATATTTCATAACAAAATAATCATGAGACAAGTAGCTGATCAATTATTTCATTATAACTATTTTTTTATGACTAAATTGTTCATTATTTGTAATGTATTCATTAGTTTTATTGTCAGCGTCTGTGTTGACATGAATATTAATTGATATAAAAATGAAAATAAATAAATTGTTCACTTAACTTTGAATTTTTCGAAATACTTAGGATTTTCTATCCAAGGTATAAATAAGTTTTACTGTATTTGACAAAATCATTGAAAAATTAAGGCTCACTTCTTTCATCTTGTTCTGTAATTGGCCATTGTTACTTTTTTTCATTCGAGCGTTTGGATGTGCCTTTTGTAGACGAACTTTCATCTGGCGTGCAAAATGTTAAGTTTGGTATATAAAATGAGTGTATACAGGTTGTATATTTTATACTTGAAATCTCCGAAAAACTTTAATACATATCATATTTACAATTAAAATAAGTCTTGAAGAAAAATATTTCAATCAGTACTACGTTTCTTTTTGTTTGAAATTCATGTTGAGGGAATAACGTACTGTGATTGTGTGTAGTTTCTACATGTAAATAAAACAAGGGGATATGGACTGTTTCTCAATCCTTACACACGTCTTTTTAATTCATCTCTACACATATTCCTTAATTCTAACACAAGTCTGTTATTTCCTCTTTACACACATCTTGTTTATTTCTCTCATTACGAATTCACCAATCCTGACATAAAGGCAACAGTAGTATATCGCTACATTACTTTGCTTTCAATTTCAAAAAGGAAACCAACGAAATATTTATGTTTGTTTTTGAAACAATGTGTGTGCCAAATTCCCCCCCCCCCCTTTTTGCCCCATTTGCATCATCTTGCTCGGTCCAGGGTGCGCCAAATCAAGTTATCATTAGGAATTTCATGAATTTTCTCTTGTAAAACAAAATGTAGGTTACTGCTTGATTGAAAACGATTTAGACAAAAAAAACTCGTGTCCGAGTTTGAAATTGGACAAAAAGAGCGTCTGATATCATTTACTTTGGAATGTTGTGAACATCGAGATTTCAAGGCATTTATAGCACGTATTTCTTCTTTTAATACCAATATGATAACTTGTTTGTCTTTGGCAGACTTAAGGCATTGTGTTTCTACCAAAACCCTACCCTATTAGCGCAACAAAATGTCTCTTCACGACTTTTGGCACAAGAATTTCGTATTCATCCACATTTTCTCAAAAGTCATAAGACTTTTGGAAGCATACCACGTGACCAAAAAAATGACCAATTATTTTGAAACTAAATTATCTTCCATATGAGCTCAACATGACATACTCATGACCATTGGTGCGTATGCAGTATCCATTAGAACTTTGATAGTGGTTTTTTCGATAAGAAAAGGTATAAAATGCCTAAAAGGGAAAGGGTTAATCCTCACACAAGCCTGTGATTTCCTCTCTACACACATCTTATTATTTCCTCACTTCACACAATCCTTAATCTAACACCAGTCCTCTCTACAAACGTCGTGTTATTTCCTCTCGACCAAAATTCCTTATTCTTAACACCATCCTGTAATTTTCTTTACACACGTTTGTTGTTTCCTCTCAACATACATTCATTGCTCCTTACATCAAATACCTTTTCTAAGAATGTTCTGTTGTTCCTATTTACACACAGCCTGTTATTATTTTTACCCTTATATATTGAAAAATGTTTTGGAACATTTATTTCGAAATATCATTTAGTATTTTGTTTCCTATATTCATAAATCAATTCTCATTGTTTTTGGTGTACCTAAAATCACTCTTTATCTTGTTTTAGTTCTACCATCAGTACCCCTTAAGTCGAGTTGACATAAAACATCACGGCATATCAAATTATCTGTTTACCTTTAACAATTTGGAATTAATAACTTTATTTGTATTAGATTTGTCCCTGACAGATTCTTTAATTAAAGATTAATTTTAAATCACCACAAATTGGTGTTTATTGAACAAAATGCACTTAAAGATAATGGTCGTGGGTGTATAAAAAGTAAAATGACATTAAGGTAAATGGGGTGCTAGTTCTTATCAGGAAAGGAACTTAGCTTTTCTTATCTAGTGTATTTGTAATTAACAATGTAAACTTAATTCAGTGTTGTAAATTACAATCGTTGACATTAAAATAATTAAAAAAAATCTTCTTTTTTCTTTTACTTTTTGTTATACCAATATATTTTAAACAATCAATTCTGAAATCATATTGAAAGAAAAGGTAAAATTTAAAGATTGAAATTTAGACTTGCTTTGAGAAGAATTTAGAGAACTTTTGATAATGTATGTGAAACAATTTATAAACAAACAGACGTAATTTGGTTTCAAAAGTTGGTGGGGAAACCCATGTCTACTCTATTTCTGGGATGTCAGAGTTTTATTTTTTTCAGAAAAATAAAACCACTTCTATTGAAACATCTTTGCAGTAGAAAAAAATATAATCGGAATCAAAATATCAAAAAAGAAAAAGTAACATTATCTGAATTATAATAAATATTCATTTTAGTCTTGGTAAAATTATTTGAAAGTATAAATTCATTCTTAAAAGTAATTATCTTTATTACAAAATGAGTTCATATGCATAAGATTGAAACTATCTAGACATTTGTTAATCGTTTCGCCTAGTCCATTACTAGAATAATGCTGTGTCATTCAATAACTTTTAAGCTTTTGTTGAAAGAGTTGATTAGTCATACCATGATATATAACTATGACCCTCAACATTGTTAAAATTTCGAAAATATTAAATAATAAAATATAACTTGTTCTATGATGCTTATATAGCCGTTTGTCCTACAATGTCGGAGCTTAATGTTTTCTCTTATTTGTCTTTATACCTAAGATTTATGATCAAATGATTACCTTGTGTCGTGATTTTTTATTGGGTTCATTTGCTCAATTTTATGTTTTCTTTGTAATGTTTCGGGGACTTGTTTGTGTTTCCTTTTCCATTTTGTGACTATGGTATTATTTGATTTCTCCTTGGAACCATCTTCCATTTTCGGACAGAAGAAAATTCATAATTTTTCTCAGGTTGCACAAATATCCATCATTGAAATCAGAATCGTGTTTAATCTTAATAAAGCATTAGGAAAGCATTTCTGGTGTAATATATGCAAGCTTAAAAAAGTTCTATGTATGAATAAACTTTGAAGTGCTCCTATGGACTTAGCTTGACTATATCTGTTTTCATTAATCACAACTCAAGTACAACTTTGCATACAAAAGAATGTAGTTTGTAGATGAATGTACATTGATAACATTGGGAAAGGACAACAATATAAAAACAAAGGATATAGGGTGTCCATCTTTGACACAAAATCAGTAAACATAGATCAATATACAAACAAAAAGCATAGCATCAGTGCTTTCGTTGCTTTTCTTCATTTCAAAGTCACAGGGAGGCCTTCAACCCAGAGCAAAACAAATCGCACATTACTGCAAATTTAACACGTCCTCATCAACATAAAATACCTTGAATCTGCACTTCATTTGTTCTCTTATGTATTTGGTCTTCTTGAATTCTTTAACGAACGTAAACGTAAAAAAAGTGTTGTCAGGCTTCCTATTTTGAAAAATCATGAATTCTCTCCGTCCTTTAGTAACTGTGACTTTTGAATAATGCAAATATGTTGATTAAGTAAGAGGTTCAACAAAGCCATATGGTTAGTTGGTTTCAGTGAAATAAATATGCTAATTAGATAAAAATCTATCCACAAAACAGATTAAAAATGCGAAACGGGAATGCTTGTTTCCCTGTTTGGACAGAAATTATATAAGAAATAATATTTTTATTCCATATCGTGACGATCATTCCTGTATGTAAAATATAATTGTTGCAAGGTTTCTTTCGAATGAAATATGTTTTCCTGTCGGCGGAAACAACATGATTATATCTGCCATTGTTACAGTATTCATTGATCATATCATAGTTTCGGAGAAAAATTACAAATTTAACGTCACCTTTTGAATTGTAAGTGGAAAATATTTGCCTCGCCGTATGGTTCAAAATTACTGTTATTTAATCATTTGAATGAAATATCATTAAATAATTTCATCGATCGACTTTAACAGATTCAACCAGGTATAATTGGCCAATCATAGAACTGTGTAATGTCATCTACTTCCGGTGAAAGGAAATTCTCTTGAGGCATTTCTTTTTGCTTTTTTATGCTGTACTCTGTACCCACTAACTGTGGGTATACAATAACAAGGAAACAAGAACTGTTTTAACACATTTCCTACATTTCGTATCAAGCAAGGACTGTATCATTTTCTTGTTAAATTAACTGTGCAATACACGACTTATTCTTGAAAGGATTAATACGTCTTGTGTGATAATACATACATGTTTATATTACAATTTCAAATGACATTTTGTTAGGTCTAGAAATCTCAAAGTACAATTTATAATTTTGAGTAAAATTACAAAACATAACACCATAGGTTAAAACAGTGCACGTTCAATGGTGGCATGAATATAGACTTTCAGGTCAACTGTTGTTCAGGTTGTCTTCAATCGTGAAGAAAAATAAAACTTATCATAAAGTCACATGCATTTAAATGTACTTTATAATTTGTAATCACATAAGCAACACTACGGGTGCCACATGTGGAGCAGGATCTGCTTACCCTTCCGGAGCACCTGAGATCACCCCTAGTTTTTGGTGGGGTTCGTGTTGTTTATTCTTTAGTTTTCTATGTTGTGTCATGTGTACTATTGTTTTTCTGTTTGTCTTTTTCATTTTTAGCCATGGCGTTGTCAGTTTGTTTTAGATTTATGAGTTTGACTGTCCCTTTGGTATCTTTCGTCCCTCTTTTGTTCAGGTTGTCTTCAATCGTGAAGAAAAATAAAACTTATCATAAAGTCACATGCATTGTACTTTATACGTCGAAATATGCGACCAAAATTTGTTAGAGCTCTAAATAGTTTTTGTCTTATTCAGTGGGATTAAAACAATAACTTCTGTGAAGATGGGCCATTCTCCCCTCCCATTGTTGAGATGTCTGTAGTGCCCTCGTCCACTCTTTACAAATGTATACCTTTAAAATCTGTTGATTCAGCATTTGTTTAACGAATTGAACATGTTGAAGGTATGGTGTCATATGACAACTCATCTTTCCACTAGCAGCATAATAACAACTACCTTCACTCATTTTATTTTTTTCATCTTAATGAAGTAACTTCGAATTTTATCTTTAAACATCAGTCGTTTGTTGTTTTCTTTTTTTCACATTTTTTAGCTGTTCCCATCACTTGGCGTCCGGCGTCCGTCGTAGTCCGTCGTCGTCCGTCGTCGTCCGTCGTCCGTCGTCGTTAACTTTTACAAAAATCTTCTCCTCTGAAACTACTGGGCTAAATTAAACCAAACTTGGCCACAATCCTCTTTGGGGTATCTTGTTTAAAAAATGTGTCTAGTGACCCAGCCATCCAACTAAGATGGCCGCCACGTGCTAAAAATAGAACATAGGGGTAAAATGCAGTTTTTGGCTTATAACTCAAAAACCAAAGCATTAAGAGCAAATCTGACACAGTTAAAATTGTAAATCAGGTCAAGATCTCTCTGCCCTGAAATTTTCAGGTATATCGAACAACCCGATGTTGGGTTGCTGCGCCTGAATTGGTAAGTTTAAGGTAATTTTACTGTTTTTTGGATATTATCTTTAATATTATTATAGATAAATATAAACTGTAAACAGCAATAATGTTCAGCAAAGTAAGATTTACAAATAAGTCAACATGACCAAAATGGTCAGTTGACCCCTTTAGGAGTTATTGCCCTTTATAGTCAATTTTTAACAATTTTTCGTAAATCTTAGTAATCTTTTACAAAAATCTTCTCCTCTGAAACAACAAGGCCAAATTAATCAAAACTTAGCCACAATCATCTGTGGGGTATCTAGTTTACAAAATGTGTCCGGTGACTCGGCAATCCAACCAAGATGGCCGCCATAGCTAAAAATAGAAGATAGGGGTGAAATGCAGTTTTTGGCTTATAACTCAAAAACCAAAGCATTAAGAGCAAATCTGACATGGGTTTAAATTGTTAATAAGGTCAAGATCTATCTGCCCTGAAATTTTCAGGTATATCGGACAACACGATGTTGGGTTGCTGCACCTGAATTGGTAATTTTAAGGAAATTTTGCTGTTTTTGGTTATTATCTAGAATATTATTATAGATAAAGATAAACTGTAAACAGCAATCATGTTCAGCAAAGTAAGATTTACAAATAAGTCAACATGACCGAAATGGTCAATTGACCTCCTAAGGAGTTATTGCCCTTAACAGTCAATATTTAACAATTTTCCACTGAAACATGGGCCAGTTCATTATAGATAGAGATAATTGTAAGCACCAAGAATGTTCAGTAAAATAAGATGTACAAACACATCACCATCATCAAAACACAATTTTGTGATAAATCCATCTGCTTCCTTTGTTTAATATTCACATAGACCAAGGTGAGCGACACAGGCTCTTTAGAGCCTCAAGTTTTTCATGTGATTTCGGTAATTTAGTGTTCATTAATATTTTAATGCAGATGCTCAAGATATATTGAAAAAAATGGCTTCTTATCGTCGTTTGTTGTTTAGTGTTTAGTTATAGTTGAGTGTAGTCGTTCATCGATTTATTTCTTTATTTCTTTAATTTATTGTTTATGGATTTTTTCTTCATTTTCTTGCTTTTCACCAGATTTTTACATGCGATTGTTTTTTTTTTAATGCGCATAAAATCTTTAAGAAGCTTGTGTGTTTCCATTCGGTTATGATGTACATGTAACTGAAATGCCGATCAAACGTCAACAAATTAAATCAGTTACATAATTATGTTAGGACCTTAAATACCGACAGGCATGAAGAGGATAGATGAAGTGGGGTGACAAAATTATGTATATAATTTGTGATTATAATGTCAAAGCATTCTCCGTTTCTGTAGATATTTCATAGCATATCAGAATTATAAACTTGCTTAAGCAACACGACGGATTTCTCTTATTATACAGGAACTGCTAATAGCAGCTTCTTGGGTAATTGTATTTAATAAATTCAAATATTTTCTTATATATTTTTGTCGTTGTTCTTTGGCTTTTTGTCTTTCTTTCTCTTTTACACAGGTTTATTGTATTGTAGTATCGTCTATCTTCTCGACTCAAAGTTGTACAATATCAATCTAGAAACAGAGATGACGAAGTGCCAAACAATTGAATTATATATTTGTAAAACAAACCCCAGTATCAATACGTTGTAAAAGTACACGTTGCATTCATTCCATTTGGGAGATATTTCTAATGTTCCACAAACTTGTTATGGTTCTTATATTTTGCAGACTTATACAACCTTGATAACGTTGAAAAAAGATAAATCCCGATTAAAAGAAAATGTTCCCCAAATTGACAGCATCAAGTTATTTTCTATTGATATTATCTTCGTTATGTTGAGTGATGGTGTTTTCAATACACAGTCATGATATAATGGGACCCAGCAATTGTTCTAAAATCTTCGGTTTGTTCTATTATTCGATAGAACAGCTTCGTGTTTGTCGAGAAACAGAAAGTCAAATATCAGGGTTTAAAACAAATGGAATGCCTATAATATAAATGAAGAATAATCAGGTGCGTCCGATAAGGGCGAAACGTTTTAAAAAGTTGCGAATTCCATTAAAAATGAAATATTCAAGAACATATCATTATTTCCGAAAAACGATGGTGGAGTAAATTCCAAAAAACAGTGGTAACCATTTTCTACTAGGCGAGTGTTGCAATCCCAAAACAGAAACGAGTTTTAAAAAAATTATCAATTGAATGTCAAATTAAAACAGTTTTCTGAATTGTTTGGCATTTACAGATCAATCGCGTCTTTGACAAAAATATGTGTACCACAAGTTTATGTATATAATCAGAATTATTTACAAATCCAACTAGTTTCTATTAATATTTGCACTCAAGTGGAATTAAAGCTTGTTTAAAGCAAAAGCAGATCATCGTTTATTTCTTTAACACAAATATCTCGAATAGTAATGTCAAAACTCTGATATTAAATTTGTTAACTGTTTCATATTACCCAAGGTAAATAACATCGGCATGCAACGTGACAAAAATATAAAAATCGCGCCCTTGCACTTCAACAAACCAAACCTTAAGCAGATAATTGGTAATATCGAAGCAAGTATAATTCCTAATCGTTTAATTAGTACGAAAACATGACCAACGGTGATTATTGTGTCACTATTCCATTCCAATGATTAGATAAGTGTCTGCTGCTTAAAAATTACTTCATTACAAGGTTACATGTTATTCTCAGTTGAATCAACTAGCAGTTATTCTACGAAAGTGCACGCTACCATTTAAACAGCAACATTGATGCACATTGTGTATTTTGAAACTGTTTATAGTGAAAACATTCTTCTTCGCAAAAAATACGTATGCAGGTAAATGAAAACATATGCAAGGTTACATATATCGTTATGTTTATTTCTGTTTGTAGAGGATCATACTCTTTGATTTTAAAAAGGTTGATATAACTGTTAGGGAAAATTTACAACTGAAATATATTATTATAAAGGTATGGTTGTTAAACAAAATATCAAGAGACCCATTTAAGAATTAATAATGCAAGTTAAAACATGTTAAAGCAAGCACTAAATTTTGATGATGGATTCACAGAACAATAAGATGACAAGAATGTCTTTATACAACACTTAACATACAAACATCAGTACCTAGAAATTGAAGAATATAGTATTATTGTAGTTAAAAGTGTATGTTTTAGGGGAAAAGCCAAAGCACCAGAAATACTGGAAATCAAAACACGGACAGGGGATGTTTAGGTGTAATCATAACCTAACAGTAGTAGAAGAAAAACAGATAAACAATACCATAACCAAAATCAAAAATGCAGGGACAAACACGTTTAGCAAAAAACCCAAAAGATTTAGCAACACAAACCCCGACTTTTCTGGAGTGAAATTTATTTTTCAACCTCAAGGTTTTAAACGAAATATGGTTCAGGTAATCCTAATAAAACTGCAATGTACAATGAGGCTGTAGAATAAGATACAAGATACTATTTTATCTAGTACCTTCAAATGTGTATAGGACAGACAAACTGTTGTGTTTATAAATCTCTACTGGAACTACGAACTCAGTGATACTCAACTGTTATATAATTATATATAGCATGTAAACGTTAAACATAGTTATTTCTAATCAACTACTTAGCATTAAATGGATTAATAGAACTATATCAAGCTATCTAACTGATATTTCTTTCGTCAATTTTAAAACAATTTGACATATTTCATTTTTTATTAGAAATATATATCGCTTTATATCTTCCCTTGCTCTTAGCCTTGTTTATCTGAAGTAAAACAGTCATTAGTGCATTTCAATTAAGATTAATTTCTTTTGACATAGATTTTTGTTGCTTAGAAAACAATTCTAATATCCTTATTTCCTAAAACAATCCTTCACAAAATAAAGTTAATCAAATCACCAATAACTGAGAGATAAAATAAATGATAAGCGTGTTGTAGTTCCGATGGAAGAAAACAAATTGAAAACATTTACTTAGAGATTAACGCGATACGACGAGATCGGGAGATAACGAGTTTGTCCGATCATGTCCGTATAACAGTCATACTAATAAAACCATCCGCAACATCATTGATATTGATTATATGGTTTATTAAGATCGATTTTTAACCTCTCAAATTTCTCTATTTATACATCCATCAAAACATTTCATAGATACGTGCGTTTTCTTAATCAATCAAATATGAAATGAAAAAAAAAATCTCTCCATTCAATAATTGCAAAGTGTTTTTTTCACATGGTTGAGTAGATAGTTGAAATAAGCGCCAATTGTCGATAAGGTAATAAGTTAGAGAATGAAACTATTTGTACTTTAACAGTTTTCGCTGCAATTAAAATCACATTTTCTACGTCTTTGAAGTCTTTTGGTCATTCCTCGCTATCTGATTGCAACGTTATAAGCCGTAAATGTCAATATGGAGGTTTTGAATGTGTAATTATTTAAATTTGCCTTATTGATGGTGTCTGTTAAAAAGAAAATTAAATCATTTAAAAAGAATATAAGCTAAAAGAAAACCTGTAAAACATTTAACAGAAGTTTTTGGGGTTTTCATTTGTATTACTGAAAATTGTTCCATTGATGTATTGTTTCAATGAAACTGTTATCTGCTAAATGAATTTCGAAATTATATCATTAGATAGGGTACATTCAAATAAATGAGTATTGCTTTAGATATTTCAAGTACCACTAATTTTTGTAATTGTAATTTTGAATTTCAGAAGAAAAAAAATGGCTGGAACAAGGAACACAGAAATAAACATCCGGTAGTACTGACCGATGTAGCAGGAATTATTGATAAATATTTTTGTATCATCAATTTTGATAAGAGATTCGCCCATTAATGTTTAAATTTGTTCGCAAATTACTAGAATAAAACTCAAACAAATACTGTTTTCCACACTAGTTCACCTTTGCCATACAATTAACGACAGCTATTTTGTGAAAGCAAATGAAAATGATTAATGGAAGTTAATTGAAATGAAAATCATCTACATTGTACAACACTTTGAAGGTTAATTGAAGCCAATATTTTAATTGTTTTTCATTATTCAATATAACCATATTCATCATGATTTTCTTTTAAAATTTATAACACTTATTTTTCTTCTTGTAATTTGCACATGGGAGTGAAGGAGAAGTCAAGGTGTGATAAAATAAATATGTTATACAGTTGACTATAAAAAATTATTAACGTTATCTGTATTTCGGAACGTGAATATACAGGTACAAGAATATTTTTTTAAATATATAGATTTCAGCTGTACCAGTTGTATAGTTACTACATTATTCAACTGAATAGGAGAATTTATTATATGATCGTTCTTTCGCGAAAACATGTCTTCTCCGATTTGAGACACAAGCATATCGTTATCAACTATTTCATATAAAAAAGATATAGTATGATTGCCAATGAGACAACTCTCTACAATAAGTCAATGCCAAAGGCACATACATTGTCAAATATATGCACCGTACAACCTTCATCAATGAACAAAGCCATACCACTAAGTCAGCCATAAAAGGACCCTAAATGTCAAAGTAAAGCAATTTTAAAAAACGGGAAAACTAGCGGTATAATTCATGTACAAAATAATGAACGAAAAACCAAATAGGTAACACAGCAACAAACGACAACCACTGAATTACAGATTCCTAACATGGGACAGACACATACATAATGTGGCAGGGTTAAACAAGTTAGATTGGTCAACTCTCACATAACATTGGGCAGTGTCGTAACAGCACTAATAATACCACAATATACAAAACTAGAGAATAACATGGCCTTATGCCAGAATACAGGTATAGACAAATTGTAGAGCCATGAATATGTATATGTATATATAACAAAAACAGCTAGTTTGAGTTTAATCTACTGATAAATACAATAACAATACCAATAAAAACAATATTCAAAGATTGAATTACAGTGTTGAATTGGTAACCTATTCAAATAAGTTTATCTAAAGGATTGATAAGTTTACCCGGATAGTTTCTAAATTTTCAGGCTCGAAAAACAACATCTCCTTAAAAATGAGGATTTGCTATTCCGCTTGAAATAAGTTTTTTTTACAGGTACAACTAAACTTCAAAACCAAATCTTTATATTTATGGAAGACAGGTTTTATGCATTAATAATATAGTCACTCATTTTTCATTTTTTTCGACAATCAAAAGATATGTTAAGTGTTTAGAACATTGTTGAACAACACCTTGTCAATTATTGTGTATATTTGGATAACTCACACAAATTTTGTCAATATAATAGAACTATAAATAATTCATACAGGTTGAATGTTTAGACGATTCTACAAAAAACAAGTTTACAATCCCCCAATTAACTTTCTTCGAAAAATGCCTGTACTAGGTGAAGAAATCAGCAGTTGTGTTTTCATTGTTCCGTTGATTGATCAAGTTTCATTTTGTCAGTTTTTACTAACTTCCCCTTTTTAAATTTTCTTTGAGTTCTGATTTTTTTGTTAAAATTTACCTCATGTTCAAGATACATAGGTATGTATATCTATAAATATTATCTTATAAGATTCAAGATTTGTGTATTTTAGAGAAAACTCCAATAACTGTCAAAAAAGCTGTAACTTGAGATCATTTCATTCAGATCTACAGATTTGCATCATTAATATTTAATTATTAACTTATAAATTTGCTACCAGTGGTATTAGATGTGATCAAACACTGTAGTTGTTTAGTTTCTTGGTTAAATTTAATTTTATACAATTAAACTTAATGTAAAATGACAATTTTAGGTCTCTGATCTTATTCCTCTTGTTTCTTGTAGTCCAATTCAGGCTTATCTTATGACATCACGGTAACATATCAAAGGAATTTGTTTTTACTTTTTTGCCCTGATTAAATCATCCGCCTCTTTTATGTGTGATAAAACCATTGAAGAAATTGAATAAAAATACTTTTGGCAAATTGTTTTATTTTCAAACTCTCTCTGATTAAATCATATGTTTTATAATAATGAATTTGTACAGTCTTGTCTGACCATATCTGTCACTCATCTTACATTTTTTAAAAAGATGTAAGGTCTGAAAATAAACTCATCGTAGATTGATTTTTTTTTTTTCATTTTATTTATTTATTTTTTTTTGCTTTTAGTTTTCGCCAAATATAGCTATGGTAAGCTATTTCTGAATAGGAATAGCCTTATTATTTGAAAAATTTAAAATTTCGTCTACAAAAACTAAAAAAAAAAAAAATACGTTTAAAAGGCCAAATAAAGTACGAAGTTAAAGAGCATAGAGAACCAACAATTCATAAAAGTTTTGCAAAAAACATGTAAGGTATTCTATTCTTGAATTAGAAAAGTCTTGGTATTTCAAAAGTTCAAAGTTTCAAAATAGCATATAAAAATGTTATAAATGTTGTATAGATACTGATGTTAAGGTTAATAAAAATGCCTTTGTTGTTGTTCACTGTAGTATACAAGTTAAAGGAGTACTACGAGTATAAATTGTATGTTTGAAATATTACATTTTGTTTTGAAGAATTGCACTGTAAGACAATGTACTTCTAACAAAAGTTAAAAACTTTGTTTTATGTGTAATAAAAGCTTAAAATACGAACTTTGACTTAATATAACAGTTATGAGATACCAAGAGGCAACAGCAATCTCCCGATGTTAATTTCTCAAAATCAAATTTGAATAAACTTATTAGGCAAAGGAAAACTAATGCATTTAAAAAAAATACGTGTCGAAAGGGTGTATATAATTGGATGTAAATCAAGAATCAATTTAAATTAATACAAACAAAATGGAGAAAAAAACAACTTGACAGAATTGTATGAACTCCATCTAAACGGTTGCATCGATATGCTAATGGTCTCCTTATATGCTTTACTGCCATGCGAATATAGAATTTGTCAAATATATCAAAAATTAAAAAACATAAACAAACGAACTCTAACTTCTAAGGAAAATTCAAATCAGAAAGTACATTTTCAAATAGCAAAATAAAAAACTCATACACATAAAACGAATGAAAAACAAGTGTATTATTCCTGACTTGGCACAATAATTTCCTTATAAAGAAATGTTGGATTTAGCCTGTTTTTTTAGCTAACTAAACTTTTCATTAGTATGACGCTTGCATAACATTTCATTATATTGACAACTATGTGTGAACAAAACAAAAAGAAATAATAAATGTGAAAGAGGGACGAAAGATACCAGAGGGGAATTCAAACTCATTGATAGAAAATAAACTGACAACGCTATGGCTTAATAAGAAAAAGACAAACAGACAAATTGTAGTACACAAGACATATCATAGAAAACTAAAGACTGAGCAATCAAAATTTAGGTACAGCAGTCAACATTGTGTTATGAATTTAATGACATAAAAACAAACCAATAGGCCAACAAAGAAAAACAAAATGTTACATAAAAAAACACATTAGCAAAAATGAAAGATAATAATACAAAACCTGAACATAGCACAGTTCGTAATGATGGGATGTATGTAACGAGTCACGCCAAATGGCAAATGCCAAAAAAAAGAAGATATCAACAGTTATTTTAGAAGGAGAGTTTCATTGTTTCATAAAACTGCAATAATTGGCTATTGGTCAAACGAACACATAAAATACTATAAATACTAGTGCAAAATGTTGTTCCAAAAATTTTATTACAAAAAGTATTTATGTATCTGTCTACTTACGTTTTAAGCAGTATCATATATACTCGAGTATTTTGTAGCAGATTTGTTGTTAAACAAACTGAAAATATAACTAGTTTTCGCTACTAGTATGTTTATGTCCAATAATAAGAAAGATAACCTAGAGAACTTTAAAAACATTTATAAATATTAATGCTATATGTATTCAAATTTTATTTTAACATTTGCATTCAACATACTTAGTTATAAGTTATATATTAGTATCAATCTGTCAGAAGATTTGACCAATAGGCCAAGAAATCAATTGGGTGAGATGTTTACATCTGTGTTATTGATAGCGTAAGTATTGCAAGTAGTCGTTTAATAAAAATTCATAGTTGATAGCACAGTTTTATAGGGAAAACGGTAGTTTTTATTATTCCATAGGCGACCAAACTAACATTTTCTAAGTTTATCATTCTTTTTAATAAAAACATAGACAAAACGTATTAAAACAGAGTATCAAATAGAGCTTGATAATGATACCAATAAAAGTATTTACACTTTTGGTATTTAATTGAATCTTGCCTCCGAATGACCTTAGATCTACTCCGAATCACCTGTTGACGTCAAGCAACAATCACTTTTAAATTGTGACGTCAAATAATTTAAATTATGATGTCAAAGTTAACGGGAACCTGTGTGATTTTACGTAATGGCGGACAAATTTGCATACAAGTGTAAATACGTCTATGCCTACCATAATTTTACATCAAATATAGGAAAAATTTAAAGCCTTTTCGAATTATTTTCAAGAAAATATTTAAAATTTATATTGTAAATATGCACAATGCAGTCATTTCATTATTTATCACATAATTAATGATAAATATGAATAAGTCTTAGTGATTTTTTATCTACTTTCTAATTTTGCCACTGAACAACAATCTATGAATAAAGAAAGACAATAACAATCAAAACGAAGGAGTAAACAAAGACTCATAAAACCAAAAGACATTTACATCAACAGTTATAAATAATAAATAAGAAACAACACGAACTCCACTAAATACCGGGAGTGAAATCAGGTAAAAATTCAATATATTGAATAACATTCTTGAAGTGTTCCGAAATATCATATTCTTGACTTGGTACATGCATTTTCCAAGGAAATTTATGGATAAAACCTGGTTTAATAGCTAGTTAAACTTCCCACTTGTATGACAGCTGTTTTCATTTTTTTTTATTTGTATGGCGTCATAGTGATGTCGCAAAAAGTATAATGGGTCAATCTATAGTCACAGTATTTCGAAATGATAATAATTCAAATAAAAAATCAGGGCCAAATGAAAGTCCTTTCTTAAAAGTTTCCTACACATGCACTCAATCGTCATTGTTCTCTTATCAAAAATGACGAAAGAATAAACTTATTATAGTTAACATGAAAGCCTCCTTTCAAAAACAAACAAATGTTCACGCCTCTTACATTTTTCAATATCATCATGATGTTGTTCAATGTCTGACATAAATTATTCACAATATCAGGAAATCTACAGCAGCCACGATCACCCTAGTATATATTTTATTACAATTCTTAACTGAAATACTGAATTATCCTACACATTTGAATAAATGACAACTGTGACAAATTACAAGCACCGGAAGCCAAGACATACAGACAGAAACCATTATTACCCATAAATCATCAGCAAATGTTTATCGCAAATATACTTCTGAAAGTAAAACAATCACTTAGACGGTCAAAAAGCAATTCATTTCCCTTTTGGAGATCATTTGTAGACGCCTGTTGCATGATCGTCACCATAAAACGACGGTCGGTGGCCTAAAAAACCTATTAATAATTGCAAGATGAATTTATTACAACCTGAACAACAATTAAAGAGTAATCATTGTTCATTTTCATTTATTGCCTTGTATTGATCATAAGACTTTTTTCTAAATTGTGAGAATTAAAGTACATTAAATAATATCAAGATTGTGATTGGTTGAAGAAAATTAAGGAGTTTATTTTCTTCAATAGCTTGTTGTTCATGATCAGATTCTGATACCTAAAACTTTTCTTCTTCTTAATGTCTTTATATCGTCCTTAACTATGCATGCAGCTTATATATTTTTAAAATCATAACATTGCCAAGTGAAACCTTGATTAAAAAGCCTAAAACTATTCATTGGCGTCTTTAAATACTGATTGGGTTCTATCATATTGCGTTATGAAAGTAGAGAATAAAATAGTATTAGTATTTCTATTTTTTGTTGTGTTTTATTCATTTTTACTTTAAATCTTGATCGTTTTTTTTACAATAATATATTTTCTCTAGTACTTCCTGTCTTAATTAGTTCTTAATTGTCTGAATTGACTCCTATTCTGACTATAGCTAATTTTTTTTCCCATTAAAGCGTTTCGTCTAGTATACAAAAAAATGTAAATGTTCATAGCGCTTATGAATAAAAAGTAAAATCACAAAAATACTGAACTCAGAGGAAAATCAATTCGGAAAGTCCATAATCACATGGCAAAATCAAATAACAAAACGCATCAAAAACGAATGGACAAGAACTGTCATATTCCTGACTTGGTATAGGCATTTTCTAATGTAGAAAATGGTGGATTGAACCTGGTTTTAAAGCTAGCTAAACCGCTCACTTGTATGGTGAATACCATTGTCATTCTCTTATAACAGTTATAGGAACCCCACTAATATAGAAGCATCGATCGGTATCGATTATTTCCCCTAACTGACAGGCCATCTGTATTTTCATGTCATCCGACTTGGTTTTTATACTCATATGACGCAAACATATCTTATAAAGATAAGAGGAAAGCAAGGCCTTTACTTTCAGATACTAGTAAATGAATCGTTCGTTTACTAAAGAATAATTATTTTTTTCTGTTAGTTCTTGTTCGTCATATTTCAAACTAAATTCACAACAGACACAAGCAGTTCTGTTTGATATAAAGAACAAATTACCAAAACTGTCTCTGATGGACCATACAAACATGAGATTTGAATTATTTGAACTGATTTCAATTTTCTTATTGTCAACTTTCAATTCTTAAGTATTAACTATACACATTTAGCCGTGTACGTATTTCAGTTGATAGGCGATACAAAAGTTTGAACTGATTTTGAACATAGCTTACACAGTGTCTCAATCACAAAAGATGTGCAATAAATTACACATTTATCTGTAAATTTACTGGATATATACTATTCCTGATTGTTGCATCTTGACGGAAGGTGGATTTGCATAGCGGGCGATGCATTCATATCAGGAAACACTCATACTGTTTTCGCACCGGTCTTTCTCTTGTTGTAGTGCATGCGATTCTATCAGTTGTGTTTATTTACTAGATTTGTATCATATAGATAAATAAATGAAATTTAAACATTTGTAAACTCATGTTGCCTCAAAATTATGGCTTTTAGTCGTATGACAGATTCGGCATGCTAACCATGAGTAACTTGCATGGCAAACACACCTGCTCTCGTTTTGTTAGGAGCTCGTGTGATTTGTTAGTAATTATAATCAAGTTTTTTCTTAAGTTCATGATTTTGTTAATGTTTTTACCTTAAACTAACGTATCATCTTGAAGTTAATATTTCATCATAAGATATCTTGTGTTTGAATTGAGTGACGAGTATGGCATCGGTGACCATTTAAGTATTGAGAGCTCAATATATGCATAAATTTGTATCCGTCAATCAAGACATAAAACATTTGTAAAATGCCTGGCTTTATTTAATAAAATTGTGTAACGCCTGGAGGCTAAATTATATATAGTTTGCTATTATGTATGGGTTTTGACAATTGTTGTCCTGTATTTGCTTACATCCATGTCATATGACTTAGTTGTCCCGTTTACAATCATATTTTTGTATAACTCAACAAGTTTTAATAAAAAAAAAACTTCTAGCATTTGGTTTTTTCTGGTTATTTTTCCTTTTTTGTGATTTAATTATTTACAGAACATCTTCTGTTCCATATATATCATTTAACCATGATACAAATGATTGGGATCAAGTCAATATAAAGATAAGAAGTTTACTTCGGAACGATGTCAGAGATTGAACGGATACATACATAATGTGTATATCGTCGCTGGGCTTCCAAAATGTCGTATATGACTTATTTGGCTAAAAATACTTTTTGACACCAATGGTCTGGGCGGGAGGGAATCTTTGGTATAACAAAATAGCATACATTTAGACTAATCAAAACGTTTGAAATAAGACGTATTACCAAATTGCCAATGTTAGTTGTTTGTAAAGTTTACTTCCAAAATGTTGTTTGAAAACTTGAAAATCGTTGTATAATGGCTTTGGGAATAAAATAATTATACATTTCTTTATTTCTGTGAAAATAATTTAAGTTCTCAGATAATCCAGAAATGTCAAACTTTTTTATTTCACTGCTGTTTACAAAAATGTTCAAGTTCACATACGACATTTTGGAAGCATGCATTTTGTCAAAATTTTCAAAGCCTATTTGTGAGATATTTTTTTTCTGAAAAATTTGTAATTTACAAAATTTTGGAAGCCTAGCAACGATATGTTCTTTGGACAGGGTGTCTCTATGACATATTCCACATGTTCATACACAAGTTTACTCTTAAAATACCTTTAGTATACAAAGGGGTCTGACTATTGAATACCGAGTAAACAGTGTTCGTATGATTAAACATAAAACACACTTTATCTAATTGTCTAATTATACTTCTTCTGTTCATCATCAGAAAACAACTATAGACCAGTATAATTAGGCATCAGAGATACTTAGGCAAAATTGAATTCGAAGATTTTAGATAGTGAAGCAAATACAATAATAAGTTCAGTGTTTTATGTTTATGTAGGATACAATAGAAATATTGTGCATGTCAATAGAAGATGTTGGATATACTCGTCGAATCACAAACTAATCAACACAAATAACCAAAAAGACATATAGTAAATACTATCATTTATTATTATATCTCAGTATGTTTTTTTCTATACAAAAGGTAATGAAATAGTTGTGCTATTTCATTCCACAGACTATTTGCCAGTCAATAGTTTCGAAGACTATTACCCCGGTTAATAGTTTCATCAACATATTTCCCGTACTTTTTCATACTTATTTTTCATTGGACAATAATGATCCTGCTTAATTTTTTTAGCTTGGTAACGTGCAACTATGATATCGTATTTTTTTTTAATCTATGTGTGTTTGTCCTTGTTTAAAAGTAATATATCACTTACCAAAAGCAATTAAAAAAGAATAAGAAAAAAATCGCCACGGATTTTTAAAAGATCTAAAATAAAGTAAATGTATTATACTAATAAAATGTATACATTTATTATATGGGTCTGTGTACAGAACTTAGCTACTCTAGTAGAATTTACTATATGCACGGCAGTTTTCCTAGTCTTGACTCTTGATTCCATTAATTGAAATATTTATATATACAACCAAAACTATATATATAGCCTGCACTGTAGCCGTCTAGCAGTGCAGGCGATTAGGTATCACGATATCTCAGTAGCATGGGTTCGAATCCCGGCGAGGGAAGAACCAAAAATTTGCGAAAGCAAATTTACAGATCTAACATTGTTCAGTTGATGTTTAGACGAGTTGTTTATACATAATGTACACAGCCATGTATCACCATTATTGCTAGTGATCCGATGGATAAATCTTTTGTAGAGTTGTCATTGACCCAGACGTACTTATAAATATAATTATTTTCTGTGACTGTATCTTGCATTAATTTGTAGGATCCTTTACTATAGATAATTGAGCTGATCTGTAACAATAACATCTCCATGCCTTATATATCATGTACTGTAGTACGACGCTAGATTAAAACTGACGAGGAAAGGTAACACACGGCGACCGAAAGCTTTGTTTTTGTGAAGCCTAGGCGGTCGTGTTGTCTAGCGGGACGGCTACAGTGAAGAAGATTAGGTGTCACATATCTCAGTAGCACGGGTTCGAATCCCGGCGAGGGAAGAACCAAAACTTTGCGAAAGCAAATTTACAGATCTAACATTGTTTGGTTAATGTTTAGACGAGTTGTATACAACTCGTCTAAACATCAACCCAACAATGTTAGATCTGTAAATTTGCTATATACAACTCGTCTAAACATCAACCCAACAATGTTAGATCTGTAAATTTGCTTTCGCATCGAATCCCGGCGAGGGAAGAATATATACAACTCGTCTAAACATCAACCCAACAATGTTAGATCTGTAAATTTGCTTTCGCAAATTTTTGGTTCTTCCCTCGCCGGGATTCGAACCCATGCTACTGTGATATCGTGACACCAAATCGCCTGCACTGCAGCCGTCCCGCTAGACCACACGACCACCTGGGCTCTATATATATATAGTTCATCATGTGCATGTTTGTGTGACATTTTTCTTTTCTTTCAGATGATTTATGTAGACTTTTTAGAATGTTGATTTGTTCAGTATAATAAAACACTTTTAAATGACTGGTTATGAAGGTAATATGAAGTTTGTTGTCCCTTTGATTCTAACTATTGCCCTCGTCTTCTCTTCGTGCAATAGTTGGTATCTCAGGGATAACAAACTTGCTTTTACCATCATAACCAGTCAATATGTGTATAGTATTAACTTCTATATGACACTGTTATTTTAGTTATATTTTTAACATTGCAATATATACTGGAAGTTTGGCTAGCTATGACACTAGGTTCAATTCACCATTTACCCCTCATTTTAAAGCATGTTGGGAAAATGTCTTGTTGAAAATAGTGACATTAGCATTTTTATGAATGATTGTCGTTTAAAAGCATTTAAAGTTATTTCATGTTTGACACGATGCAATTTTGTTTTTGACTTTTACAAAGAAATGCATTGAACATATAGAAATATCAATTGTGATCTGATACCTCTTTTTAAATCCAAGATCGCGAAATACACACAATCTACTTAAGTTGGCAGGAACCAGGCTTAGTGTACCAAAAATGTGCTACACGCAGATATTGTGTAATAGTTAAGAGATATTATGTATAAATGCATCATGGGACTGAAAAAACAGCGCTTCACAGTTTTTCCTTATTTGCAAAGGATTTTAAATCTATATCCTGAACGGACACCAAAATTTACCTTTGTTTTGTTGCTTATATCTATTCACATCAGCACGCACACATCTTATATGTCTCGTATGCGCGTTTTAATTCACATCCCGCATAATTACCAATGTCACACTTGACAGGGCGCTAAAAAGTAAAATCACAAAAATACTTAACTCAGAGGAAAATTCAAAACATAAAGTCCTTATTCAAATGGCAAATTCAAAAGTTTTAACACATCAAACTAATGGACAACAAATATCCTATTCCTAACTTGGTACAGGCCTTTTTTTTAGGTAGAAAATGGTTAAATAAACCTGTTTTATAGCTAGCTAAGCCTCTCACTTGTATGACAGTCGTATAAAATTCCATTATATAACAACGATATGTTAACAAAACAAACAGACATAATAGGTGAAAATGTAAAAAAAAGTTACATTAGTCAACGTTGTGTTCTTAACTCAATCTCTATAAAAACAAACAGATATATAAACAAATATTTACAATGACATAATAACACAATAATGGAATGTATAAATACATAGCCACGCAAGAAATGAACACAAAAAAGCATACAGAAAAGCATATTAACAATCAAAGACAAGAATACATAAAAGATCATAAAACAATAACACAATGACCGGATGTATAAGTGCAAAGTCACGTCTAACGGGTACCACCAAACGAACAAACTAAACACTAAAAGTAATATTCATAAAGACAAAAAAAAAGGAATATAATAACACGTTGTCAAGATGTTAAACAACGCCAGAAAATATACTTCAAGACCATTGTGTAATATTTGTTAAATTGATATGGAATTTTTATCAACAATGATAACTTCAAAGGAACTTTTTTTTAGAAAAAGGATTTCTTTGAAATAGTACCCCTCGTTCAGGTACTTGTGATGTTTAATAAAGTCTGAGAAGTTGTTGTATGCTCTTGAATATCAAATAAGTTGGATTTATACCCCATATGCAGGTGAACTTGGTATATTGCTACCTAAGTTGGGGGAATTGATTTGTCATGAGATGACCGTGTATGTCAAATTCGGGGTGAACGTCTAAAAATCAGACGGAGGTAGCTGTGCCTGTTGTTTCTTCAATTTCTAGTTCCGAGGGATATATAAATGGATCTCGGGAATTAGAAAAGTTTGAATTGTTAATTGAAAGAACATCATCAATATATCTATATGTCAAATTAAATTATCAGGCTTCTTTGGTCTCCTTGTTTTAACAAGTGTCTAAAAGAACTTCAATTCATATGAAAACAAGAAGATGTCGGTAAGTAGAGGCGCACAGTTCTTTCCCATAGGAACGCCGATAATTTGTTGAAAGGTGTACCTCAAAATTCAACAAATAACTCCAGCATACTGCAGTGGCGGATCCAAAGGGGGTGTAGAGGGCGTACGCCCTCCTTTGCCTGGACTAAGACTTCGTGAAATTTGCCATTTCCCGTTTATTTTGTTTTTATGAGACATTTATTAACTTATAACGATAATTTTTGCTCGTTTTACTATAATATATTTATTTATTAGTTATGTCAAGGTCATGTGATTCGCTACGGCGGTTAATCAGTGCGTCGAAAAAAAAACGTCATTCAGTCATTTTGAAATTCAGATTACAGTAACACTTGCTTATGATAAAGGTGACAAGCATGACACCTTCAAAGCAACAAAGGATTGAGCAAGAACGTACTGAATTCTGTTTCATAATTCCACCAAACAGAAAGTTATACTCTATTTTTACACTCTCGTTAAAGTTCCATAGCAATATTATGTATCTACGAAAACATGTTTAATCCCAAAGACCCCAGCCTACAAATAACATAGTTGAATAATGATCCCTTGTCAGTAAGCTCTAGATAGATTTTATGTTTTTTAAAGGTATGGACTATTTGATTTGAGGGGGCAATGATCTGAGAAGTTTGAGAGAAAAAATCTAACCCTGATTTTTTTCTTAATCAAAAATTCTAGTCGTATATATCTGGATTGAAAACAATAATTTTGTCCACTTATTTGCTATTAGAAACAAAAATTTCAAAAACATAATTATTTAGCATAAAATGAACATGATGAATAATAAACGGGTGTTATTTTTTGTTGCCACGGTTTACATGTAAATCCCATATCTGACCGGAATATTTGTTTCGCCGAACTGATATATTGAATACTTTTTGCAAGGCCCGACTGCAACCTGCCTGCTTGGTGTGGCCATTATGTCTCCATTTGTCGACCATCATTCATAAATTCGTTGTCCTTTAAGACTCATTCGTAGACTTTGGTTAATTTTGAACCCTCACTTCCCTTGTTGGCTGAAACATTTCAACCAAACATTTGGACACAAATTGTTTGTTTGTTTCTTATCTCGTGTCGGTCTATTGTAAATTTCATCGATAGCCCGGCGTCTATCTTGTTTACAACAAATAAATTGTGAGGTTTTACTAAGTAAACATACGAGAAATTTCCATGTCCATGTTTTACCTACATTAATTATATTAGTATATAGCTTTCGATCTATCTAATCATTTTATAATGGGAGAATACGGTATCAAAAATGTCCGACCCTTACACTTTAAGGCAACTATAAAATATGCATGCCCAACTTCAGGAACTGTGTAAAAAGTTCATTGTACACTTATTTTATGTTTTTTTAGCATAAAAAGGTAAAAAAATATTTCACCTCGCTCGGCGAAATTCAATTTACTTCGCCCACCCTTTCCAAAATACTGGATCCGCCCCTGTACTCGGACACAAAATAGTGCTGTTGATGTCAATTTTACTTAAACTAACTAACACATATACCGAAATGAAACTTTCGGTGAAAGGGAAATATATTTAGACCCTTTTGAGTCAAAATTCACTTGTCTATGAGTTTGCGTTAAAAATTCAGGATTAATCCGTTATATAGTACACTAATCTAAGATTTCCAGAAAATCGGGAGTTATTTTGGTAATACCTGGGTTTTCAAGATCAGAAATTTCATACAAGACTTTAAACATTGGTTAAAAATTGGCATGTAGAAAGGTGATACATGTACAATTCAGGATATACCTGGTTACCTTGAAGTTAAACTTAGGGTAAAATATTTAGATAACTGTGAAAATTGCAAGATTTGGTTGAACAGATAGGGATTTTTAATTGGTGGTCTGACACCTTTATTTTCGTTTTCCTCCCAAAATAACCCAAACTGAATAATCATAAGAAAAGATGACAAATGCGACTATACCTATATAGAACACAGAGGCATGATGATTAATTTATTGTAGAATGAAAAGAAGCGACACACAAAATGAGGTCTTCTCGTTTATTCGTATAGATACTCTAACTTTTCTTTTACAGTACTTTGTATATCCCCATCCCTTTTTTCACTTGAAATATTGTCAGCTTATTCGAATATGTGCATGTTTTCTGGCACGTTTGAAATAAATGCAATTCATCTAATGCTAGAATGTATATTTACACAATCATGTAATTATAAACATTTAGCATGTTTTAAAAACAGTAAGAAATGTTTATAAGTGCAACACACGGTATTTTTGGACAAGAAATCAATTTTTCTTACACTTTTAAAATTCAAATAAAATTCAAATTCATTTTAAAATGAAGTAAAACAAGAAATCAATCTGGTTGACGAAACAATGACAATCTGTTACACAGAATAATAGTTGTGCATTTCTTTCCAGTGGGTCTCAATCAATTATACTGATTTACAGAAATCTTGGTAAGAAATTAGTCTTAGATGCTTGATTTGTTTATTAGTTGTTATTTGAACTGCGTGCAGTGGCAGATCCAGAGGGGGCGTAGAGGGCGTACGCCACCTTCTTTTGCTTGGACTTTTTTTTCCTTTTTTTTGGTAAAAGTCTAGACTTCGTGAACTTTGCCATTCCCCGTGTATTTAATGTTTAGGAGACAATTCTTTACATATAAAAATTTTTTTCGCCAGTATTTACTGATTATGTCAAAAGTAAAGTTCCAAAATACTGAACTCCGGAAAAAAAGAAAGTCCCTAATCAAATGGTAAATTCAAATGATAAAACACATCAAGCGAATGGACAACAACTGTCATATTCCTGACTTGGAACAGGCATTTTCAAATGTAGAAAATGATGGATTGAACCTGATTTTATAGCGCTAAACCTCTCACTTATATGACAGTCGCATCACAGTAGATATATTCGGTATGGTTGAGTTGACCAGTTCGTCGAAAAAACGTCAATCGGTCATTTTGAAATTCAAATTACGGGAACACATTTGCAATTCTGAGCATGAAAAATCATGACACCTTCGAAGCGACAAAGGAGTGAGCAAGAACGTATTGACTTCTATTTCACAATTCAACCAAACAGAAAGTTATACTCTCATGAAAAAAAGTTCCACATTAATATTATTTACCAACAAAATTATGTCTAACCCCAAACGCCTATCTTAAAATAACATAGCTGAATAATTATCCCCAGTTAGTATAAGCTCTGGATAGTTTTAAAGTGCAAGGTACGAACCATTTGTTTGAGGCAGTCTGAGATATTTGAGAGAACAAATCTTACTCTACTTTTTGCCTTAAACAAAAATCTGGCCGTATTTGGATTGAAAACAATAATCTTGTCCACTTTTTGGCTAATAGAAACGAAAATTCCCAACAGAAAAATATAGCATTAAATGAGCATAATGATTAAAAAAGGGGCGTATCTTTTGGGGGACGGGGTTTGCATGAACTAATATATTGACTACTTTTATCAAGATCAGACTGCAATATGTCTGCTGGGTGTGGCCTTTATGTCTCCATTTGTCGACCGTCATTCATAAATTCGTTGTCATTTCAGACTCATTCGTAGCCTTTGCTTAATTTTCAATTTTGCTGGGTAAAACATATCAACCAAACATTTGTATAAAAATTGCTTGTTTGTCTTTTTTAACTCGTGTCGCTCGTATTGTAAAATTAATCGAAAAGCGCGGTGTGTATCTTGTTTAGAACAAGAAATCTGTGAGTTTATGCTAACTTAACATACAACAAGAAATCTGTGAGTTTATGCTAAATTAACATAGAACAAGAAATCTGTGAGTTTATGCTAACTTAACATACAACAAGCGAGAATTTTCAATGTCTATTTTTTACTGACAAGTCCCACATCAAATTTATCAGTTCATAACTTTTGACCCATACTATCATTTTATGATAGACAATTTATGGGGAGAATACAACATCAAAAATGTCCAACCCTTCCACTTAACAGCAACTATAAAATATACATGCCCCACGTCACGAACCGTTTAAAAGTGCATTTTACACTTATTTTATGTTTTTTAGCCAAAAAAAGGTCCAAAAAATTTAATAAACCTCGCTCCCCCCTTTTTGCAAAATCCTGGATCCGCCCCTGTACTGATCACTTGTTCCTCTGTGTAACATGTTTTACTTTTTTTTTCACTATTAACAAAATATGCCGTAAGGTATCCCAAAGTAAAATATGTTTAGCGTATGCTACCATTTATATGTTGAAAAGCATTGTGGATTATTTCTTTTAGACGATTTTTCAATTTCACATGGGGAATGGTGGTAAATAGGCTTGAAAAATCATAAGTTTTGATAGAACTAATTTCAGAAAAAAATAGAGATTTAAAATTATTCAGAAGTTCTTTTAGAGTTGTTTAGAATCCACATATGGTTAATACCACTACGCGAGTAAACAGTTTCGCAGTATTTCTGAAGACCCTCTTCCAAAATTGACAGATTTTTTGTCAATCTAAACGACGTGTCTTTAGCCGAACATGCAAATTAGCCACCGTGTAACGTTTTGTGTACTGAATTTTGTGGAGTAAAGGTATCCATTACAAACAAGGTAAGTCCTCCAATTTGTTGTTTAATGTAATGTTCATTGAGGCCATGGAAGGCTTATGATTCGAAAAAATTTCATCCTTGTTAAAAGATGTTTATGTTTAGTGATTATCCGATTGCTCATCTATTACGAATTCTTTTAAAAGACACTCGTAGTGGGATGATTGACATAACAGACAATGCTATTTGAAGCTGTGTCCGCAGGAACAACAACATACTGATCGTGATGGACATTTCAAAGCCTCTTTGTCTCTGAAACCAGTTTCGAATATAAAGAGACTTATTAGCCCATATTGAACTCGTTTGCATTTTTTAGTTCACTTCCCGCAGAATTACCAATACCATACATGAAAGGGCGCTAACCGATTGATTCTAACATTTGACATATAGATACTGATATCTGCTGTGTGGAAGTACCTTTGTTGTTTTAAATTAATTAGATATAAGAAGATTTGGTATGAGTGTCAATGTGACAACCATTTCCATCCAAGTCACAGTTATAAATATAATCCTGGTACCTTTGATAACTATAAGTAAAAGTAACCCATTATAGGTCAAAGTACGGCCTTCAAAGCGAAACCTTGGTTCACACCGAACAGCAAGATATAAAGGACCACAATATGACCAGTGGAAATGTATTAAAACGGTCTAATCTAAATAAAAAAAAAAACGAGAAACACTTATGAACCACATAATAAAGCGACAACCCCCGAACAGCAGGTTCCTGACTTAAGACAAGTGCAAACAAATGCAGCGGGTTGGAACGTTTAAACAGGTGCCAACCCGTCACCCTAACCGGAAGTAATAGCTTTATTGCGTGGTATTCCGACTATTGTAAATAAATATCTATAAACCTTTTACATTACTTTAAACTTTGAAGGTATGATATCAAAACAGCATTTGCTCTTGACGCATACCTTTTATCTATAGTGTGTGTGCTAGTCGTTATTGGAATCAGATTCACTATTGAAAGGACTTGTTTGTAGTTTGTTTATATCTTTGTTCTCAATAAACGAAATACATCGGTATATTAATAAATCCGATCAGGACAAGACATCAAGGCTATGTATATAGAAAATTTTAAAGATTTTATATAAAAAAGGCAGCAAATACCAATGCAAAGAGTTAATAAAATCATATGCCATGGGTAAATGTTTCAGTTGCTGTGCATGACGTTCATGTTCATCCTATCTTGAGCTTTGTTCTTACAGCTATTACCAGAAAAGTATATGTATTTCGAAAATTATCAGGGACCCCTCATGAATATCAAAAGGTCTTTCCTCATCTGTAGGCTTAACCCGTTTTAATTTACATAATGTTTGCTATACCTTATGTTGAATTGCGGTTATTGGTTAGGACAAACCAGAACACATATGGTCATTACTGTACTTATCGATTTAATCAATAAATCACATGTCAGAATGAGGACGTTAAATCACACCTCGTGTAGAGTGCCACGCTCTGTGCACATTAAGAACCCTTGAGACAACTCTATTAGAGGGTCTGTATGTCCATAACTGTCCTTTTGTAAGGATAAATTCCCAACCCTATTCAACATACCCGCATTTTTCAATGGCACTACGAATTTCTCCGACCTTCATCTAGTATGTTACCTTTTACAGGATTTACCTGTAATTGTATTGATTATTAATTTGTTCTTGTCCTGAACATGCATGACATATTTGCCACTGTACATTAAGGAACCAACAATCAATTAAATCAAGTTTAAGGGGAGCGTACGTTTGACTGTGGATAACCATTCTCCCAATGAATATCAAATGGTCCCCTATATACACAGCCAAATACAGTTTGAATGGGAAGATTAAATCAGATGCTCTGTGTTGGTTGATTACCATGCTATATGTAAGTAAAAAATCCTATCAAACTCTTTGCTCTGTGTTGGTTGATTACCATACTATATGTACGTAAAAAATCCTGTCAACCTCTTTGCTCTGTGTTGGTTGATTACCATGCTATATGTACGTAAAAAATCCTATCAACTCTTTGAGGAGTTTGAAGGTGGTCTTTTGCAATGCATATGACACATCTGCTTGCACTATTTCATATCCTTATTCTGTGAACCATGAAATTGTGGATGACTCTTAAATTTAAACTTGAGTTGTTTGGTAATAATAAGCATTCCATATTATACTTATACTGTAAGTTTCATAACATTTGTTTGAGACAAACTTAAGTTGGGGAACAGAAACAGCAAATTCAGCATTTTTTTAATTATAACGGAATATATATTTAAAGAACAGTGAAAGTGATGACACATAAATTATAACTTGAACTGTGTTTGGGGATTATAAGCATTGTGTATAGGTTTCATAACATTTGGTTGAGGCAATCTAAGGTTAGAGAAATGAAAACAAAATCCGATGTACAGATTGAAATAGATAGAATGAAATTCAAAACAGTGTGGCTGTGGCCATTGATTGACACATTAAATTCATCCATTGACTGGGACAATTTACATGAACGTTTGTCTGTAACGACCACTGTTCACGACATACCTACAATAGACATTTAAACTGTGGGGTCACCAAGGTTTCTTAACGCCTTTTATTATAAAATAATTCGAAAAATTAATCGAAAAATTAATCAGAAATAACCTTTATGTTTTGATTTATATAATTGATATAAATCAAAACATCGTGTTATTTCTGATTAATTTTTTCGAATTACTTTATTAGGGTGTTGAGAACCTTTGGTGACCCCATAGTTTAAGTGTCTTTAAAAAGTAGACAGTGAGCAATGGTCATTACATACAAACGTTCACCTAAATTGTCCCAGTCAATGGATGAATTTAATGTGTCAATCAATGGCCACAGCCACACTGTTTTGAATTTCATTCTAGACAAGAGTAACAATTAATGTCCCCTCCACTAACGACCAGGACATAAAGAGTCAACCACATTTGGTTTTAACCTTTATATTTTAACATACCAGCATAGTATAATAACAATCAATATGTATATACAATAATTGTTTAAAATCACATAAAATGAAATATTGGTCCACATATAAATATGAGAAACAAAATCATAAAATAACTGCCATGGTTACAATTTTGCAAACATTAACATGATAAAAAAACATGTTTTAAAAATTTTGCGTATTTTGTAAGTGCTTTTTTTGACATGATAATGCTTAACTTCAAATACTTAACATAATTCAAATGCCTCAAAAGAGAAATTATATACATGAAAGTGATTATTAAAATATTTTAAAATATCAATGTTTAATTTCATAATTAAACAATTTATAAAAGAGGGACGAAAGATACCAAAGGGACAGTCAAACTCATAAATCTAAAACAAACTGACAACGCCATGGCTAAAAATGAAAAAGACGTTTAACAATAGTACAAAACAGTTTATATTTCATTTCATTTCTGTATCTATGTATTCTAATTTTAGTATGATGTTTGTAAATTTGAATGCCATGTTAGCTACCAAATGCCATTATTTTATAAAAAAAATAATTTGCATTTCTTATCTAATTTGAATAAGTCTTTTAAGTTTTTCTTAATAAAAAAGAACATTTTGATTTGAAACAATATACTAAGAATGATAACTCTTTTTCATTTTCGATGTTCATAGTTTGGTCAGCTCTGCAACAAGGAAACAATTAATTCATTATAATGTATGATTTCATTATAAACAAAATTGGGAATGTAGTATCAGGTAATTTTGTATAATCATTTGTATAAAAAATTGATAATATAAAAAAAAATAAACAACCTTATAGTAAAATCTTCATACATTTCGTAAGTTACAAATTACAATCATTATAAATGTTGGGAAATTAGACAGGTGCTTAATGCATATTTAAAACACTGATTTCATCAAAAAAAATATTGTTTCAGCTGGAATTAAAATCTTTGTGTTATATATTCCCTGAATACATTATAAGTAATGACTACATGTTAAAAATGAATTGGTATAGTTATAGTAAATCTTTTTTCCAAATTGTAACATATATTGTTTGACAATAAAAAAATGTTAATTATGTGCAACTTGTTATAATGAATATTCATCCTTGTAGTTTGTTTCCGTGAATATTTTCCAGTTGTATAAGTATATCATCTAGCATATGCTTATTCAAGAATCAAACTGTCAAAAGAATTGCATGCCTTGTAAACTGAAGAATATTTTTCATTGCTGCAAAGTCTTAATTTTCTTAAATAAAATAAAATCTTGGTCTAATAAAAAGAAATAAACCAGATAAACAGATGGTTATACTGAAGTATGATGGATACGAGGCATTGCACATCAGCAAAAGGACCATCACACTTCGGCAAGGACCATACAGCATAAGCATGATCATTGAACTTTAGTGACCCCATCGCCACTTTTAGTTCTACTATTTACAGACAAATAACTTAGCAACAAAAACCACTATAGATATATTTCTACTTAAAGCTTCTTAAATCTAATTGGCCTCATTGTAAAATCAGTGCACCTTAATGCCTATCCAAATATTTTTTTTTATATATTTGCAATTTACTTCATTAACTTAATAAATGCATGTGGTCTAAAATAGATTTCTTTAACCTATAAAATTATTTACTAAGTAGATAAAATCTTTAAAAAGTAATTATGAATTAAAACTTTAATAAGATACTTATATAAGGAACATTTTTAAAAAATCAATCAATATATCAAACCCATACCAATAGTATCTTTTATAAAATAAAGTTAACAGGTTAAAATAAATAAAGGACTGGTCAAGTAAAAGCTTTGCTTCCCTTGCAAAAAATGTGTTGCATATATATTTACTAATATTTCAAAACATCATTTGATAATTATGTGCAACTAATTATGATGAATGTGCAACTTGTTATCATGAAAATTATAATTAAATTTTGTTTAACAAATTTAATAAGGCATAGTTTCACAACAATGTTTTTATAAATCAGTATCATGCAATCCTTTCATGCATTTATTTTTATATCTTGTAGATGCTGTCACATGACTTTTAAAGATTGAAAATATATTTGATTATGAAATGTCTTAATTAATGTAATTAACATATAAGTCCATCCAAATATATTATATAAATAACACTTCACAAGGGTTAACTATAAAATTCAGACATCATCAATTATTTCTTGCCGATTTCTCCAACTGTTTAACCAAATCTTGAAGAACTAAAAAGCAGGCCAAAGTACACACCCATGATTATGACTAAGATAACCACAGAGACAACCCCTGCAGCAATACCAATGTTGGATAACTGTTTTGCTGATCTGGAGTTTTCTTTGGCACCAGCAAGATCACCCCTAGCATATGCTGACTTACTCTGAAAAAGATTGGAAATATATATTATCTTAAAAGAGTTTATATGCAACATTTCATGAACTGGCAGTGAAATCTGGTACTAAAGAAGTAGCATTCATGGCATTGATTGCTAAATTAATTGAATGGAAGTTTCTCAATTAACCAGTGGCAAATATTTCATGCATATAAATGATGACTTGAACTGCAGTACCCTTTTGGTGCTACATGTAATCTCATAACAATACCTTCAAATCTCATTCAAAACCATATTTATAAGTGTAAAAGTTCCATTTATCCAAACACCTCTCTCTCAAAATATTTTAAAAATCTAGCCCTTTTTATTAATAACTGTTTGTTTTTCAGTAGTAATTTGAACCTCAGATATAATTTTAAACTAGATCATGAACTAGTTTATCCCCACCAAAGTCTGTATGTGCCTGTCCAAAGTCAGGAGTTCAGTGTTTGTTGTTGGTTCTTGACTTGTATTTGGTTTTTTTCAAATAGTTCTGTTATAAATTAGGCTTCTAGTTTCTCAAATGAATTGTTTCATTTTTTTAATTTTCTTTTATCATTATTATAGCCAAATTTACTTGCTTTCATCCACTTCATTTGAACTTTGGTGAATAGTTGTTTTGTAGCCAATCATCAACATCTCCTTACCTTTATAATGCTAGGGATGATTGTGTCTAAATAAAACTTCAATTCAAACCCTGTAGTTTCTGCAGAGAAGATTTATCTCAGGTTTCTAGCCACCAAAGAAAAATAGACAATACCGTTAAAAGGCTTTTATAGTCTACGGTTTTATTCTCCAAAATTGAACCTGCCTGAGGGGTGCACACTATAGAGTACAATAAGAAATAAAAGAAAAAAAATCAATTTCCCAAGATGGTTTGTTTACGTTCCACCATGTTTGTTATTGATATTGTGAAGGGCGCTCTTATTATTTTTCAAAATAATCAGTCAGGGGCATTACTTAAACAAGTAACAAATAAAATTACCTATACAAGTAATGTTGAAAACGAGGCTAATTTAAATATAACTTATATAAGTTATTTTTCTGAATATTATTTTTATAGGTGTCCAAGAATACAGATTTTACTAGCTTTAGATAATTTTCACAGTTATCTGGTTATTTTCCCCTTGATATATAAAGACTAATTCTACAGAAACACTAATTAACTTTCCGACGCACTTATCTTTCATACCGACGCTTCTGGGTCAAAGATTGGTCTCTTGGGACTATTAAATTATCATTTTCCTCTAAAATCTTGAAGATAGACTGATTTAAATAGATAGATACTTGTGAATTAATTAAGACCTGAAGTTATTTATAATTTGTAACTTAAATCAATTACATATGTGCCTTAGATAAGTGATATTGCTATTTTTTTCAAAAATTTTTAAAATAACTTATTCAAGTAATATTTTTGTTATTATTTTCAAAGTAACCCTTTATCTCTATACTTCTCTCAAATCTGATAAATTCTTTACTTTATGATATAAAATGTTGTTTAAAATCATGAAAACTTCATTTAGTCTATGTTTCTATTGAAAATTAAAATAACTCTATTAAGTAATTTTATTATTTTAAAAATGAAGAATTACTTATATAAGTAATTAAAAAAAAATAACTTGTTTAAGTAATGCCCCTGACTGATAATGATATTACCTTATCCATATCAATAAGAAAATAGAAAGATTTGAAGTGATGAGATGAGCCCACACTGACCTTTGGGCCAAGGTGAGATTTGTGACATGTGGTCTAAAAACGCAATTCATCAACCTTAAGACTTTCTATTCAAACTGATTTCTACTGTACCTACCTCACTGGCTTTCATGATAGCAAAAATACCAATAGGCCAGAAACAACACACTGTCACCATTATGGCTCTTGTCATGTAATCTGGGGGTGGAGGTTCTGCCATAGTAACCATTCCTGGTGCCACCTAAAAAATTCAAAATAACAAATCCTCTTATTTTTCTATATATGTAACTGTTTGCAAGTATTTGTAAATATTTCATCTTAACCAAACTTTTGTGATGAATATACCATATTATTATTGCATATCCATGATATCAATATAATATTTCCCACAGAAAGTAACCAAAAGTTAGCGTGCAATAAATTCCCATATTGCACTGGTGCAATAAACCTTCAAAATTCATGACGTCATCAACGACAAAATCTTAGTTTAAACCAATTTTTACTTTCAAATATTATATTGCTATACAATAGAAGAGTTATTGCATGAATATTGTCCCTCGTAGAACATATATTGCACTCGTAAGCTTGTGCAATATAAAATTCTACTCGGGACAATATTCCCCAATATTCATGCAATAACCCTATAATATATGCATACTGTGGATTCATTTTATTTTCGTGGGCATCAATTTTTATGGATTAAGGAAATCTTGCATGTTCCTGGATATTTATTTTCTTGGTTTTTCCTAAATATGCATACAAGTCTGTAGAAAATTTGTTATTCTTTAAACATTTAAAGGAGAAGGTTCACGAAGGGTTAAAATTGGCCCTGATTTTTTTATGTTTTTTGAATTGGGCCAAAAAATTACAAATGTCTCATAGAAATACCTGTGATAATAGTACTAAGACAATAACATTTTTTCTTGCACTTTCCTTTACTATTTATGGAGCAATGACCCCTTAAATTAGCATAATTTGTATTAAAAGGTCAATTTTGGTACTTTTTGTCCATAATTTTAATTGTTTTTGGCATAATTAACCTTGGCCTCCATCTACGATCCAAAAAGTTTTTATATTGATGAAATCTATATCAAAATTGAAATCTTTTGGTTACAACACATTCTGGATTGTAGGTCTGAAAAATGCACCAAATCATCATATTTTGACAAAATGTCCCAAATGGGCTTACTTTGGTGAATATCTTGTAGTCTTTTGAAAAGAACTGTCAGATATACTTAGCATTTATACTTTTGAAATAGACCCATTTACGAACCAAGTTGAGACCTTTTTGGTGTTTTATGATAAAGTTGATATTTTAGGCCATTTTGAGCCATTAGTGAACCTTGTCCTTTGTGGTTTGGTCTGTACCCACAAAAGCCGCGAAAATTGGTATTCCAAGAATATAAATGAATTCACAGTACTACTTTTTAACTTCAATATTATATGTTGATGGTTCTTTACACAAGGTACATGCTAGGAAAATTTTAAAGTCTGAACATTAGATGGGGAGTTTTCTCATTGACACTCATACCACATTTTCTTATAAATGTATCTTAATCTATATATACAACTCGTCTAAACATCAACCCAACATGGTGATCCGATGGATAAATCTGTTGTAGAGTTGTCACTGACTCAGATGTACTTATATATATATATATATTGTATTTATAATTGATATATTCTAAAAACATTTTTTTCAAAAGTTTTTTTTGTGTATAATAGATAAAAAAATATTTTTTTCTAATAATATACTGTAAATTCAGAAATAATTGTGTGCATTTATTGTGATGATTTTTTCATGTTAGACTGAAATACGATTTTAATTTTTGCGATATTGAGAAAAATCTGTTGATTTCATAGAAAAAAATTCAAAATGTGAGTTTAAGTTATTGTGATTATATCCCTGTTGCATTTTTTGCAATAGTAAAAACATCACAATAATTTCTGAATTTACTGTACTTGAGATTGTGCACCCCACTTAAAGCATTTATGTCTTGGCTACTGGTTCAGTGATATGACGTTACCGGTATTCATTGTACATGTAGTCTGTTTAATATTTATATTATGCTTCCTACATGTATTTAAAACATTTGATCTTAATATTAATACCCAATAATATAACATGTCCTTGACCACATCTTTTAGCCATTTTTATATGCATACTACAGGGTCAAAGAAGAAAAACACTGAATTTGAAGGGCCATGCAAATTTACTTTTTTCAATTTGATATATCGATCTCATAGTTACACAGTACTATGCAATAATCCTAATACGAGAATTTATCAGGTCAATAAAATTCAAATCGGGTGAGGTGAATGTGAAATCTAAAATATAGAATAAAATAGAAATAAATAAAAGAGACAAAAAAGAAATTAGAAAAAAAGCACCAACATGTACACCTTCCTTTAAGAAATCATGTCAGAGATGACAATAAACAATTACAAATAAAAAGATATTTTGTAGGTCTGAAATAAATAAGTGTACTCTAATTTGACTTTTGGTTTTGGTTAATAATGTATTTATAATTACAAAGAACACTTGAAGCAATTTGGGGTATGATATTAAACTTGATCTTTATTTGCTTACTTTATTTGATTGTATTCAATTTATCTTAAGCCTGAGCAAATTGTTCTGTAAATGAAACACACATCTGGCACAAAAAAACCTTAATCCTGGTACATGTATATATAATAAGTTTATTTACCACATCTTATTGTGTTTGATAGTCTGTCCCTGGTGCAGGAAGAAAGCCTGGTACTTACCACATTGTGTTGTGTTTGATAGTCTGTCCCTGGTGCAGGAAGAAAGCCTGGTACTTACCACATTGTGTTGTGCTTGATAGCCTGTCCCTGGTGCAGGAGGAAAGCCTGGTACCTACCACATTGTGTTGTGTTTGATAGTCTGTCCCTGGTGCAGGAAGAAAGCCTGGTACTTACCACATTGTATTGTGCTTGATAGCCTTTAAAATTGGACTTAATTTTCGGCTCTCCCTTGACACCATTTGCGAGTATGGTCTTGTAGAAACGATGATAGTCCGTCGGACGGGGACGATAAATGGCTGACCCGTGTTAAGAGAGAGCCATATCTCTTGCACGTTAAAGACACCCTTGTAGATTTCGAAAAAGAGGAGGCTAATGCCGCTACAAGGCAGAACTCGCACCCACAAAGTGGAAAGGGATTAATATAAGTTGCAAAACTTGTTTCCCAATCCATTATAAATAAATATGTTTAAACTAGGAGGAAAGCCTGGTACTTATCACATTGTATTGTACTTGATAGCCTGTCCCTGGTGCAGGAGGAAAGCCTGGTACTTACCACATTGTATTGTGCTTGATAGCCTGTCCCTGGTGCAGGAGGAAAGCCTGATACTTACCACATTGTATTGTACTTGATAGCCTGTCCCTGGTGCAGGAGGAAAGCCTGGTACTTACCACATTGTATTGAGCTTGATAGCATGTCCTTGGTGCAGGAGGAAAGCCTGGTACTTACCACATATTATTGTGTTTGATAGCCTGTCCCTGGTGCAGAAGGAAAGCCTGGTACTTTAATACCACATTGTATTGTGCTTGATAGCCTGTCCCTGGTGCAGAAGGAAAGCCTGATACTTACCACATTGTATTGTGCTTGATAGCCTGTCCCTGGTGCAGGAGGAAAGCCTGGTACTTACCACAATGTATTGTGCTTGATAGCCTGTCCCTGGTGCAGGAGGAAAGCCTGGTACTTACCACATATTATTGTGTTTGATAGCCTGTCCCTGGTGCAGAAGGAAAGCCTGGTACTTACCACATTGTATTGTGCTTGATAGCCTGGTACTTGCCACATTGTATTGTGCTTGATAGCCTGTCCCTGGTGCAGGAGGAAAGCCCTGTACTTACCACATTGTATCGTGCTTGATAGCCTGTCCCTGGTGCAGAAGGAAAGCCTGGTACTTACCACATTGTATCGTGCTTGATAGCCTGTCCCTGGTGCAGGAGGAAAGCCTGGTACTTACCACATTGTATTGTGCTTGATAGCCTGTCCCTGGTGCAGGAGGAAAGCCTGGTACTTACCACATTGTATTGTGTCTGATAGCCTGTCCCTGGTGCAGGAAGAAAGCCTGGTACTTACCACATTGTGTTGTGTTTGATAGTCTGTCCCTGGTGCAGGAAGAAAGCCTGGTACTTACCACATTGTGTTGTGCTTGATAGCCTGTCCCTGGTGCAGGAGGAAAGCCTGGTACCTACCACATTGTGTTGTGTTTGATAGTCTGTCCCTGGTGCAGGAAGAAAGCCTGGTACTTACCACATTGTATTGTGCTTGATAGCCTTTAAAATTGGACTTAATTTTCGGCTCTCCCTTGACACCATTTGCGAGTATGGTCTTGTAGAAACGATGATAGTCCGTCGGACGGGGACGATAAATGGCTGACCCGTGTTAAGAGAGAGCCATATCTCTTGCACGTTAAAGACACCCTTGTAGATTTCGAAAAAGAGGAGGCTAATGCCGCTACAAGGCAGCACTCGCACCCGCAAAGTGGAAAGGGATTAATATAAGTTGCAAAACTTGTTTCCCAATCCACTATAAATAAATATGTTTAAACTAGGAGGAAAGCCTGGTACTTATCACATTGTATTGTACTTGATAGCCTGTCCCTGGTGCTGGAGGAAAGCCTGGTACTTACCACATTGTATTGTGCTTGATAGCCTGTCCCTGGTGCAGGAGGAAAGCCTGATACTTACCACATTGTATTGTACTTGATAGCCTGTCCCTGGTGCAGGAGGAAAGCCTGGTACTTACCACATTGTATTGAGCTTGATAGCATGTCCCTGGTGCAGGAGGAAAGCCTGGTACTTACCACATATTATTGTGTTTGATAGCCTGTCCCTGGTGCAGAAGGAAAGCCTGGTACTTTAATACCACATTGTATTGTGCTTGATAGCCTGTCCCTGGTGCAGAAGGAAAGCCTGGTACTTACCACATTGTATTGTGCTTGATAGCCTGTCCCTGGTGCAGGAGGAAAGCCTGGTACTTACCACAATGTATTGTGCTTGATAGCCTGTCCCTGGTGCAGGAGGAAAGCCTGGTACTTACCACATATTATTGTGTTTGATAGCCTGTCCCTGGTGCAGAAGGAAAGCCTGGTACTTACCACATTGTATTGTGCTTGATAGCCTGGTACTTGCCACATTGTATTGTGCTTGATAGTCTGTCCCTGGTGCAGGAGGAAAGCCCTGTACTTACCACATTGTATCGTGCTTGATAGCCTGTCCCTGGTGCAGAAGGAAAGCCTGGTACTTACCACATTGTATCGTGCTTGATAGCCTGTCCCTGGTGCAGGAGGAAAGCCTGGTACTTACCACATTGTATTGTGCTTGATAGCCTGTCCCTGGCGCAGGAGGAAAGCCTGGGTGATCCTGTGGTTGTTGTGGTGCATAACTCTGTCCATGCCAACTGTACTGAGGAGTGGACTGATTATAGGTGGGAGGGGCTTCTTGAGGGGGGTATTCCTGGTCAGGATAACCTGCAAGTAAATTAATCACATGAGTATAGGTCGAAGGAGCTTCTTGAGGGGGTACTCTGGGTCAGGATAACCTGTAAATAAAAATAATCACATGATTTTATGATGGAGGGTCTTCTTGAGGGGTATTACAAGTCAGGATTACCTGCAAATATATTAATCACATGATTATAGGCAGTCATGGCAATAGGTGCTTCCTAAGGGGATAATCCTGGTCAGGATAACCTGCAAATAAAAATAATCACATGATTATAGGCTGGAGGGGTTTCTTGAGGGTGTATTTCTTGTCATTGCTTGTCAGGATAACCTGCTAATAAATCAATCACATGATTTAGGCAGTAGGGGCTTCTTAAGGTATTAATCCTGGTCAGGATAAAGTGAAAGTAAAAATAAGCACATCATTATACAAAGTATCATGTAGGCTGGAGGAGCCTTTTCAGGGGGTATTCCTGGTCAGGATAACCAACAAATAAAAAAAATCACATAAGTAAATCCTAGTACTGCTTCTTCATGTTCTTGAGGGGATATTCCTGGGCAGTATAACCTGCAAATAAAAATAATGGATAGTACATGTTGTAGGCCAGAGGGGATTCTAGAGGGATATTCTTGGTCAGGATTCTTTTTTTCGGGATGTCAGGATTTAAATTTATTTAAATTTGAGACCTCAGGATATTGTGTTTTAAGCCTGGGATTTTGGGATCAGGACCCCTCCTTCTCCCCCCTAACTTACAAATAAAAATAATCACCAGTAGTCAAGACTCTTTAAGCATGTTAAGTATGCTTTAAGCATGTTAAGTCTGATGCACAATCTGAAGTAGACTCATTTCTTTTTGGGGGATTTTTTCATTATTTCAATTGTGGCCATTGCCATTGGGCCAGGGAAAAGAATACTAAGCTTAAACATGTTAAACAGTGTTAAATATTTATTTCTGCAAAATCATTGAAACAAAACAGGAACTAATCATGCTAATGAATTTCTAATGGTGTATTTTTTATTTTGAAAGTGTCGACCATTTGTGTAGTTTAATTTGAACATGTACTATGTACATTTTTGTACATGTACGGTATTACACTGGTAAAAAAGTCATTTAATACAGTCGTGTTTTCCTTGTCGGAAGTAGTTAAGTTGCCATTTGGTTTCATGAGGTTTGATACTGCTGATTTTGATTTCACTTTACTTTTGACATATGTCCAAAAATGTTTTGGCTCAGTTTTAGCTTTTGATGCCACTAACTTCTCATATTCCTTTTTTGCTTTTCGAACGTTCTCATTTGCCCTGTTTCTAGCAACTTTATAAAAATCAAAATCTACTGCTCGTCTAGTAGCCAAGTATCTTGACCATGCCTTTTGTTTGCGTTTTATATTGCTCAGACAATCAAATGTTAGCCATAATGGTTTAGGTTGACAACCCGGTTTAGGATTAGTTTTCGGTACATACGTTTCTACACATTTTTTATATTTTTCAGAAAATATTTTCCACATCTCGCTTATGTTTTTATCTTCAAAAGAACTATCCCAATCAAAATTGCTAAAGTCTTCAGAAAATTTTTCAAAGTCACATTTGGAATACTTATATTTCGATTTACCAGTTTCATATTCATTGAAAGAGTACAAAAAGTCAAATGTAATGGTAGCATGATCACTAAGTCCCAATGGAGCATCAATATTAATATTGTCAATATTGCTTTCATCTTTTGTAATAACTAAATCTAGAGTTCTACACATCTGATTTTCCCTAAATCTTGTAGGTTTATCTATATGTTGATATAGAAAATTGTCGCGTAAAGCTTCAATAAAAGTATGTTCGTAATGGTCTTCAGAGTGAGGTGTAGTCCAAAAGTTCCAATCAATATCACGCATATTAAAGTCTCCCGTTATTAAAATATTGTTATACAATCGAGCTGCTTCATTCAAAAGTCCAATAATATTTAAACATGAGTTTTGATTTGATGGGCTTCTGTATATTGAGCCTATCAACACAGTCTTATTGTCTTTTACCCAATTACACCATGAGGCATCATCATAAAGCGAATTCATATATTCATTTGGTGAGACACAGAAATGACTTTTTGCATAAATAATAACTCCCCGTCCTGTATTTTTACTCGGATAAGCTATAAAGCCTTCAATGTTAAATAATGGAGAAATGCAATCTATATCAATATTTGTTTTTGGCAAAACTTCTGTTATAAAAATAAAATCTGGTTTCACGACCTGTATTTGTGCTTCAAGTTCATCAATTTTATTACGTAATTGATCAGCATTGGTGTACATACACTTTACTGTGTTTACAATTAAAGGGTTAATATTTCGATCTAAATCATCAATATTATTTTGCCTGTTATTTTCTGTACTTTCGGAAGTACTATCACTTATCACACTACCATCATTGCTTATATCATCAGAATCACTTGCATTGTCATTTTCTGCATTATCAAAATTATTAAAAAATGCATTATCTTGCATACTATCTTTAGCACTCTCAGATGTACTGTATCTTATTTCACCACCCTTTTCGCATATATCATCAGATTCACTTGCTGAATCAACATTAGATGTACTTGCATTGTCATTTTCTGCATTATCAAAGTTATTAAAAAAATTAACTGTAACATTTGAACTGTAACAAAAACCAACTGGAATTAACATATTTACATGTTGTTTGATCTTTTCTATAGAAAGTCTACGGTCGAAAATTGGCAGTCTGACCTGAACCGCCACTTTCAACACCACTAGCTGTATTTGTCATAATAGACTGACCAGAAATGTCTTTTCTTTCAACGATTTTCCCCCGGAAAATTACCAAGTTTGCATTGTTTGTTGCTTTTTTCTTCCTCTCTAGCTCTTTTCTCAGCTCAGTGTTAATATCTCTCTCCTCTTTTGTCAAGTCAGGGGTAATATAAATATTGTTCCATTTATGTACAGTATACCCATCACTGTTTTTCCTTCTTAACAATTTAGAGTTCCCTAGAACTTTATGCTTATTAACAACAGTTACTTTCATCAGTCTTGGTTTACTCTCATTTGGTTTACCCAATCTTATAAATGATTTAATTTCAACTTCATCACTCTGAACAGTGTGCAATATATCTTTCAATGAAAGTTCATCATCTCTTTTCTTATTATCAGTACTACAATCTGGTTCTGGGACATTGTGAATTATTAAATTACATTTTCTTTCTTCTCTGTCCCTAAACGACTCAAAGGCTCTTTCAACTCTTTGGTCAATTTTAACATCCATGCTGGATTCAACTACTTTCAATTTAGTATCAAGTTCTTCAAAAAGTACCCTTTGTCTCTCAATGTGTAACCCTAACTCATTTAATTTTGGTAATACACGGACACATCCATCACAGTTAAATGGCAAATTAGGGGTCGACTCGGTTTTCAGTAACTCATATAATTTTGCTGAAACGTGGCTACACTCTATGCAGAACCAATATCGGCATATATTACAGTTCATACATTTTTGATTTTTCTTAAATGTTTCTTCACATTGGGCACAAGATTTGTTGTTAATTGAGGTCGGCGTGGTGCCTGTCTTTGGAGTTGCTGTTTTACTCATTATGTTTTTTCTGAATGAAATGTTAGTTAAAAAGATATGTCAATGTTGTGTTTAAGATAGCAATGCTGTAACATGATAACATGTAAAGAACTGTATAATAATACAATGTAACTGTATAAACATCTTTTTGTATTTTTTTCTTCTTTAGAAAACGGTATATTTACGGACACAAATTACATGTTTACCTCTTTTTTCATACGACATAGTTCTTGCTTGAGCCTTGGCTTGTTGACAAAATGTAAGTCAAGAAAGACAACTCTTAAATTAATATAACCAATCACCAAACACCAGGAAGAAGATAACAAACAGAAACGACACTTAGTCTGGTAAGAGCTAGTATGCAAACATCCTAATCTCTGTATTGATTGATGTTCACCAGAAGAATTGACGAATATTGCCGTCTTTACACAAGTAAATTTATTGCAAGTAACGACAACCTACGCACCTAGAAAAGGTTAAAAGACATGCAAGATATTGGAAAATGCAATTACCGTCGATAAAAAAAATCTTTTAGAAATCTGAGACTACTATAACACATAGTTATATTAGTCTCAGTAGAAATTAAAAAAAAAAAGATTTTTATTTGTTTTAAACCTGCAGCTTTGTTGTTATTGTCTGAGTTCACTATATAAACATGGCAAAGACTCTCTGAGGATAAAAAGTCTCAGTTATCGCATTTTAGAATTAGTAGCTCTGTACCTGTATATTCCAAAGTGATCGATGAGCCGGGGCGTCAGAGGCGGATTTAGGGGGGGGGGGGGGCGGGCCCCCCTTTTTGTGAAAAAATTTGGTTGCTTATATAGGGAATCATTGAAGCGTGACTGGAGCGGGCCCCCTCTTAGGTCAGTCAGTGGGCCCCCACTTATGAAAATTTCTGGATCCGCAACTGGGCGTGACATTTATCATATGTATATATATACCAGAGACATCTGTGTATAAATCATGGTATCTCTGGTTTATATACACACAAAGCAGAACGTATTGATTTTTTTTAGAAAAAAGAACAACATTTAAATGAAGTATAAAATGTTCATATAACCCAAACCTTAATATTGGTCTTCATATTATAAATCATGTAGACCATAAATTACCGTCACAACAATCATCGTTAACTAACAAAGTATATCAATTCACGTTTCGTCTAACATTTAGACATTTCAGTGATAATATGGTTCCGTAAATACATGTAGGACGTACAGAAAAAAAATCGGTTCAAGACGTTGAGACTACTATAACACATAATGTTGTAATAAAATAATTCGTATCTATGTATGTTGCATTGGTGTCTGGATTTTGTCGCACTTCAGTGTTTCTGTGTGATAGTAGTCTAATGTTGAAACCAAAGTTGTGAATGTGTTAATAAAACCTTAAAATTATATATAAAGCCGAAATTGGAAGTTGTAAAGTAACGGTTGCAAATTATATTAAACACATATTTTAAAAAACATTATGATTCCAATATACTGTTTGAATATGATATAAAGAATAAAAGAAATGACTGACAGTAAGAACAGAGTACAGCAGAGAAACCATTAAACATGTTAAATGCTTACTGGCATTGTAGCATGGCAGTAAAATTTATAATGCAATGAAGCATTTAACATTTTAAAAGGTTAGTTCTTTTTGCACCAGTGTATACCAACTAACTTTTCTCCGCTGAATTTATTTTGCGCAACGATACTTATAAAAATATATATTCGAATACCTCAGTGTCTATATAACCTGCGGCTTTAAGTATGATAGTCCCAGCTAATAGTTTCAAAGTGAAATGATACAATCTGAAAAACTGTCCCTAAAAGAAATAAAATGTCCTTTTACAGTTTAAGACTTAGGTGTATAGTGAGAAAATCGTTTGCGCCAAAAATGCGTCGATTTGCGCCACAAGTTTTCAAAATCATCTAATTTCATTTAGGCAACAAATGGTATACGATTGTGTATTTTTTTTTTAAAGTTGCCTCAGTTTACAAGATAAGATTTGAAGTTATTGACTAAAAGCACATATAAAGTCATTCAGTCAATTTACTACCAGGCAGCATAATTCACGACACAAACACATGTATACAGCCAACATATACGGCCGAGTTCTCTTCTTGTAGAATTCTGGTATTTTACAATTCGGGAAATGTTTCTGTTAATTGCTGTATTAGTATTACCAATTCAAATAAGTTGTGGCGTTGAATTCAATTCACAGCATCTTCTATAAATGCAAAAAAAGGATAGGTGCGAAGAAATGTTGTGCGTTTGCAATGCCTCTGGTCCAAATGCTATCTAAAAGTGAAATGATTGCCTTCTCACGGAATGTTGTTATTTTCTTATCATGATGCTTTATTGTCCGGATACATTTGTACTTTACCGAACCACATACGTAGTTTCAATAAGCTTTAACTTCCTCTGGTTTTCTGAGTTTTACACAAACCAACTGTTTATCTGCGATGATATTTTGTTATATCTTTTGAAATATTTATTTATTTATCTCTTCATTTTTTTATTTAAAGTCATATGAAACGAGTGACCGGTGAAAAATAATGTTATTCCAATTCTTGAACCAATGCATACAAACATCATAAACTTAATAGTCTTCTGTGCACGATTTTAATATCATTTTTTTCGCATCAATTTCGTATTATCGTCAATTTTTTTTCAATCAGTCAGTGTTGTTGTAAAAATATGGCAGGTAATTAAAGTTCGTGTTTTGAAGCCGAAGTTTAACGACTGTCACCTGTTTGTCAACAATCAACAAAAAGTCAACAAAAAAGCATGGCTATTGAGCACGTGTTTAACATGTAAATTCAGATAATAGTTTATTTTAAGGACATCCATGCGTATTGCGATCACCGGATTTTTACGAGATGGTTCACACTGAGGTCACTTTTCATACGGAAAATATGTTGAATGAATTGCTTCCGGAAGGAAGCAATTTAAATAAAGTAAACTTCTTCTAAATATGAATAAATTAAGAATTTTCTTCAGAAAAAAGTATATGTACATAAGTTTTATAATGAAAACTATCCATTGAGTTATAAAAAAACATATGCATTATTTTTTTTAATATAGAGGTTTCTTATGACTTTAATTTATATATCATTTTAAAATGAATAAATTACAGAATGTCAAACATCATTTATCCCCATTTTTTTTTTCTCTCAACTACTTTAGACATTTAAATACGTACACTTTCCCCATGAATGTATCTTTAATTTCCACTTACTGCCTTGAATATACATGTAATCATCATGTTTATGGCATAATAAAACACGATTTTACTCTATAAATATTTGATTTGATCCGTCTACACGCACACATTGGTTTTACGAGTCTACAAAAGTGCATTAGATTGATATGTGTGTGAATCTATAAGTTAAAAACTGACGAGTTCGACAGTTTGTACATATTTGGATTATTCTTTTAAAAGAACTGACTTTCGGAAGTCGCCTCAAGAGTTATCTGTGCCAAACCAAAGGTTTCAAGGTAAGAAGACCTAAGAAGGACAATTTTACAATCCATCCTTGGATATTTCAACTTATCATATCATTTAATTAGGTCTTTCCACTTTTCTGTGGAAAAACCTATTGTTTTTCTTCTGATTATTAAGTCTTTCCAATTTTCTGTGGAAAGACTTATTGTTTTTCTTCTTCTGATTATTTTTTTTTTCTCCGCCACATTCTGAAATTTTTGTTTCGCAATATGTCGCTTAGATATTTTGTATATTGTATCGTATAGTTTATACGGTTTTAAATCTCACCCTGCTAAGACGAACAATTTTCTTTGTAAGAGTAATCTCCCTATTCACTGTTTATCATCTGTGTGCATCTCCTTCGTAACAAAAAAAGATATCGACAGAATTCTTTTTACAAATTGTTCGTTACATCCTCAGTAAATTTTGGCTAATTTGGATCGAGCAATTCGATGAACTTTTATAGGAGTTATCTACCTTTACAGAATAAATTTGTCGGTATGTTTTTTTAACTCATAAACAGTTAACAGTATAACCCTTGAATGTTTTAATTTGCGACTCCTAGGTCAGAACTAAGAAAATGAGGTCAAGGTCAAGTTCTCAATTGTGACTTTTGCTTGTTTTTGCATTTTCTCCGACACTTTGAGAGATACATATAAAAGAACAAGTGCAAAATGTCTGCTTTATTGTAATGAAGATATGCTACATTTAGTCTTATACAATTAAATGGCATCTTATAGGAGTTGGTGCCCCTGAAATGTCTTGATATGACGTTATTTGATTATAACTTCAATTTCATTATAACGACATTTGACCTGATACAAAAGGTTAAGTGACAAATGACCTTGAAAAATGGCTACCGGAAGTGACCTTGAGAAAACCGGAAGTAGTTTTTTTTGCAATTTTTTCACATATAAGTACTCAGAATCCATATAATTTGTCATATCGATACATAAACTGATTACTGAAGACTAAAAATGACTTCCAGCAAACCGGAAGTGGCCAATTATCTCCCATTCTACATACAAAAGTATATAGAAAATATATATTTTTGGAATCAGTGTGAAAGAAGCTATCATATGAGACTGGAAGTAGCATATTATCTCCATTATATCACTCAAAAATATAATTAAACCATCATTTATCGCATCAGTATGAAGAAACTACCTACTTATCCAAATTTCTTTGATGTGGAAAGACTTTCAATTGTTCTCTGAACAATTGGTTTTTAATTTTTTGTTTTTTTTTCTTCCGCCAAATTTTGTTCTTGCGATAAACATTTGTTTCGCAATATGTCGCTTAGATATTTGGTATATGATATCGAACAGTTTATGCGCTTTTGAAATTTACCCTGGGTAACCGAATACTTTTCTTTGTAGGAGTAATCTCCCCAAACACTGTTTTCCTTGTGTCCACAACTCCTTCGCAACCGTAAAAGATTACGACAAATTTATTTTATAAAATTGCTCGTTATATCCTTCGCATTTCCAATTTCGACCGAAGCAATATGATCGCTCCATATGAGAGATATTTCCCTTTTTGTATTTAAAATTTTAAAATGTATTTTAAACTGGAACACCATAAGTGATAGAGACCTTGGATCTTTTGATTTGAGGTCCTTGGTCCAAAAAAAATGAAAATTAGGTCAAGGTCAAAGGTCAAGGTCATATTCTAATTTTTGAATTTGTCTTATTTTCACTCATTTTCATTAACCTTATAAGATATCGACAAATTATTTTGTATAAATTGTTAGTTGCAACATGTTGTAACTAAATAATTTTAGTTTTAAAGGGTGCATAAACAATGAATGGGAGTTTTAGCCCCTATCATATCTTAAATTATGTTTAAAGTGATATAACTTATTAACCATACATGTTAGAGACTAGGGTCTTTTGATTTGAAATCCTCAGTTTGTGACCTTGAAATTGAGGTCAGGGTCATAGGTTAATTTGACGTTCTAGATTTTGACCTTTGCTTTAAATTCATATCTATACATCATAAAGCCATATGAACTGACATTTTAAACTGATTATTTATATTTTAATATCAAAATAGATATTAACTGGTGGAAAGACCTTCAATTGTTCTCTGAACAATTGGTTTTTAATTTTTTTTTTTTTTCTTCCGCCTAATTTTGTTCTTGCGATAAATATTTGTTTCCCAATATGTCCCTTAGATATTTGGTATATGATATCGAACAGTTTATGCGCTTTTGAAATTTACCCTGCGTAACCGAATACTTTTCTTTGTAGGAGTTATCTCCCCAAACACTTTTTTTTTTTGTGTCCACGACTCCTTCGCAACCGTAAAAGATTATGACAAATCTATTTTATAAAATTGCTCGTTATATCCTTCGCATGATTTGTCTAATTTCAACCGAAGCAATATGAACGCTCCATATGAGAGTTATTTCCCTTTTTGTATTTGAAATTTTGAAATGTATTTTAAACTGGAACACCATAAGTGATAGAGACCTAGGATCTTTTGATTTGAGGTCCTTAGTCCAAAAAAATGAAAAATAGGTCAAGGTCAAAGGTCAAGGTCATATTCTAATTTTTGAATTTGTCTTATTAGGTCTTTCCACTTTTCTGTGGAAAGACCTCTTGTTTTTCTTCTGATTATTTTTTTTTTCTTCCGCCTAATTTTGTTCTTGCGATAAATATTTGATTCGCAATATGTCGCTTAGATATTTGGTATATGGTATCGAACAGTTTATGCGCTTTTGAAATTTACCCTGGGTAACCGAATACTTTTCTTTGTAGGAGTTATCTCCCCAAACACTGTTTTCCTTGTGATCACAACTCCTTCGCAACCGTAAGAGATTACGACAAATTTATTTTATAAAATTGCTCGTTATATCCTTCGCATGATTTGTCCAATTTCGACCGAAGCAATATAAACGCTCCATATGAGAGTTATTTCCCCTTTTGTATTTGAAATTTTGAAATATTTTAAACTGGAACACCATAAGTGATAGAGACCTAGGATCTTTTGATTTGAGGTTCTTGGTCCCAAAAAATGAAAATCAGATCAAGGTCAAAGGTCAAGGTCATATTCTAATTTTTGAATTAGGCTTATTTCCACTCAATTCCAGAAACCGTATAAGATATCGACAAATTATTTTGACTAAATTGTTAGTTGTAACATGTTGTAATATAATAATTTTAGTTGAAAGGGTGCGTAGACAATGAATTGGAGTTTTTGCCCCTATCATATCTAAAATTATGTGTAAAGTGATATAACTTATTAACCATACGTATTAGAGACCTAGGGTCTTTTGATTTGATATCCTCAGTTTGTGACCTTCAAATTGAGGTCAAGGTCATAGGTTAATTTGACGTTCTAGATTTTGACCTTTGCTTTAAATTTATATCAGATATTAACTGGTGGAAAGACCTTCAATTGTTCTCTGAACAATTGGTTTTTAATTTTATTAATTTTTTCTTAATGTTTTTGAGAGAGAAAACAATTGTTACACATTCACTCTTGTGACAATATAATTTTTTTTTATACATATATTTCTTTTTTTTCATTACTTCTTAAAACTCGTTCATCATGACGAAAATGCACCCTCTTTCTGTCTGATCGTTTTTTAAACTACGAATAATTACAATGTTTGTCTTTCATGTACATGTACATGTATATGCTGACCATCAATACATGTACACGTATTGAAATGTTGAGTTAAATTTTAATAAATGTATCATAATAAGAGTTGATTGATAACAATTAAATTACCAAAATTTACGACTGTCGATATGTACATGTATGTTTAGTTGAACTATATATATACACTTATATAATAATGATACAGTGAATAAACACAGTTTAAATGTTCTACCGTTGGAAATCAACTTTTTATTGGTTGATTATTTACTTCGTCATTTGTTTGATAACTGAGGGTGTAGATGAGCTTGTACATAATACAAAAATATAAAGAATAGAGAAAAGGGACGCCAAAGAAATGTGAATAGAGAATAACGAGGTGCTAAAATATAAAGAATATAGAATAATGTTCTAAAAAGTCAACGAATACAGTAATGAAAGATACCCATATCCAGAACTCATTACTTTCTGCAATTTAGACTAAAACAACACCGTTTGAAATGACACAATTTTCCTCATTTGTTAGCTGCGTAACAGAAGCTCTCGGTCCTTGAGTTCTTTTTTTTTTGACTATTTGCGGAATAGCACAAGGACTTAAAAGAGCTACGTTTCCGCAACTTCTCATTTGTCTGAGAGTTATCTTATTTTTCATTGTATGAAAGGCAATGTCATAGAAGAAGGCAACAGAAAAGCGTTAAATTTTTTAAAGAAGATCTTAAAGTTTCTGTATTTTGAAGTAGAAAAAACAAGCATCACAATGAAGTAGCCAGTTTCAAAGGACAGGTTTATCTTTTAAGTCTGTATTTTTCTATGGTTTTCACGGCTTTCTCTCGACATATGAGTTTTGGAAATCCCTTTGAAATTTACTGCCTCAATTATTTTTCATGTATAAGAACATTTTAAAATTATTCTAAGTCTAAATAAAAAATCGAATCACACAGATTTTTATAAATCTGCATAATTCATATAGTGTAATTTTTAAACTGCAAAGGAATATCACTAATGGATATGAGTTTCATATCATTAATATGCTATGAGCCTCGGTTTACAAAATATGTACAATTCATACAGGACAATTATGAAACGAATAGATTCATATATATTCATAATTATATTTTAGCTTTCAATAATTTGTAATACCTTTGTGCATCAAGTATTTGTAAAATGTCTACAAGACAATTTTGCCTGATCCAGTCAAGATGTCCATAATAAGGTATGGCCATTTTTTCATAATAAAATAAAGTGATAAATAACGATGATTAATAATAAATGACAAAATTATAACAACCATTTATGATTCCAATAATGTTCTTGAGCTTGAATTTCACTGTTCAATGTCTTGAAAACCGAAACGTCTTTAAGATAATTCATCCTATAATGATAATGTTACGAGACTCAGCTGTGTAAATATTCATTATTTTCTATGTGAAAATAAATCATTTAGTTCCTTTTATTGGAACTATATGTAATAAAGGTTGTTTTTACAGAATTTATTGATTTGTAAAGTCAGCCTTCCAGACTTAATTCTTATCGAGGTTGACAATCATATTAGGAATATCCGTTCTTCACACTAAAATGGGCTGCAGTCAATGCTTTTACAACCTAATACAACTGGGTCCTCAATGCTTTTCAACTTTGTACTTGTTTGGCTTTATAACTATTTAGATCGGAGCGTCGCTGATGAGTCTTATAAAGACAAAACGCGCTTGGCATATTAGATTATAATCCTGGTACTTTTGATAACTAGTATATTCAATTGTTAAAATAACTGTTATGCTAAAACACTGAAAATACGAGTTAAATCTAGTCATTCGTTTCCGATTGTCGTTACTACAAACCCGTTCCCTTTTCAACGATGTGATCTACCGAGTAAGACTTATCACCGGGTTTGTACTAACATGAACAACACGATGGGAACCGTATTCCCCATACCTCCTTTTCAAGTGACAGCCTGGATTCCCTCATTCCAATGAGATCTGTCTTCTTTAAAGAACCCATTCATATATTACTGATTCGCTCTCTTCCTGAATATCTGAGTATGCATGAAATGTTTGCAACTGGACGTTCAACAAACTACAATTAAACATTCAAAACAAGTTTCAAGAAAATCGTATCAATAAATGTTTGATTTTGACAGTTAATGAAAATGATACCCAATGCAAAAAGCCAGCAACATAACTGAATAAAAATAGAAAGAAAATAAACGTCGTCTTGGTAAACGAAAAACAGATAACATGTGACTAGGAACAAAGTGACAATCTAAATTTGCTTGTATTCATCCTGACTTAAATTCAATAGTAAATAGTTCAACATTATATTTAATTTTGCTATTTCAAACAATTTAATTCATTACCTTAAGATAAATTAAGTTTCCTTAATTTGCTTTTAAATTATTTGTCGTTAGATTAAAAGTTTTGGCACTCCAGTAAGAAATGTTTTTAAAGTGGATTTTCATTTAAGAATAAGTTATATTTTAACCAAATTACGTTAGGTTCTTTTGTCTTCCTGCAAAACGTGTTTGTTCTAGATACTATATAAAAAAATCAATGGTTCCAGGAAACATTCACTTCGGTTAAACCTGATTACTGGCATAAAATACACGACAATATATTATTTAACACAAATATTGAATGTTTCACATCACTTCGTACGTTAAATATTCCAATTGTTATGCTGAACAATACACACCGGTCAACAAATTTGAATAATTCATTAACCTATATTGGTTAAAAGTTGAGATATTCAAGGATATGAATACTTTTTTTGGTAAGTCTTCTTTATTTTTCATTATCTTGGTATGGGAAGATTGGTTGATTGTTACTCGCTCTATGAAGCACCAAAGGAACATGTTTACAAAGGATTTAAAATGGCCCTAAGAATTTGATGATTATGGATAGAAATAATTGTGATACGAATATCGTATAGTAACAAAATATGTTTTAAAAGAGGGACGAAAGATACCAAAGGGACAGTCAAACTCATAAATCTAAAACAAATTTAAAGTGCATCACATTGGAAATGACGAAGATATTACCCCTTAATGCATTTTTTGTTTGTGTTGTAATGTCAGTAATGGTCAAAATTTCAATGATTCTTAACAGTTTTTAACATAGTTCACTTTGGCCGCCACCAAGGATCAACTTTTGTGTGTTTCTAGGGATTCAATATCATCCTTTGCAACTTGTGGCTGCAGAACATTTGAGGGCATACATGGTGGTTGCGGCCAATGATTTCAATGCACAAGCTTGGAGGTCAAATTATGGTAATTTTGATATTTTATGAGAAAGTTGAATATCAAGACCATATTTGCCATTAAATGAACCTTGTCTGTAATGTTTCTTAAATAAACATGCTGCATTTAGGATTATAAGAAAAAAGTTTTCGGCCCGAAGTCCGAATAGAATTATATAGTGATGACTCGCGTATTTCTGAGGATTGTTAGCTTTTGAACTAGCACGATAAAAATATAAGCGTGTTGGTTCAGTATAAAGCACTGTTAACGTTTAAATATGCCGATGATTTATCTTGACCCTCAACGGTAAATCACTATATATTTCCTTATATCCATATTCTCAAAACTACAAAATAACTCGTTAAGATAATTTAGGACGCGTAAACAGAACTGCCATTTCTATATTCACTATCTAATACTATTTTATTTGTATTATTTTCAAATGCAAGTTCTTGTCTATTATTATTATTATTTTTTTTTGCAAATCACCAACCGCCCATACATCTCTAGCTGCTGAACTGTGTATGTTTAACATATGCTACACTATTTATATTTCATTATATTCTTTCTAAACCAGGAGCCTGTTATATTTGTGAGGAGTCTTAACAACACACTAATACTTCTTTTGAATTCTAGCAATATACAATTTATACACAAACAGAATAAACGAAATATTAACCAACTATATTGCACATTACATCAGACAACATCAACACTAAAACCCAACTCTTACAATAAATAATAACTAATTCAGCAGTTAAGATTAACAAGTGGCACTTTAAATAATTATAAATGTGTATAATATCCAAATTGATTTAAAAAAAAAACAACAACACACACATCACTTATATCAGGATTAAAATTTAGTTCTGCATACGCGCGTTTCATCTAGAAATGACTCGTCAGTGATACTCAAATGAAAAAAGGTCAAATAAAAAAAGAAATTTAAGGAGGGACGAAAGATACCAAAGGGACAGTCAAACTCATAAATCTAAAACAAACTGACAACGCCATGGCTAAAAATGAAAAAGACAAACAGAAAAACAATAGTACACATGACACAACAAAGAAAACTAAAGAATAAACAACACGAACCATTTAAGGGACAAATTTCTTAAAGTTTTTAAAAATACATCTGAGGTAATCTATTCCTTTGGTAGTAAATCTTTAGGATTTCGTAAAATTCAAGGATTTGTTATCATTTAATCTATAATTATAATGACTATACTAGTAATACAGCTTCACATTATCCAAACACATACCAATTTAATCAGTATGATAATGATGTTAGGAAGATATTTTCGATTTAAAATGTGTACTGTCCTTTTTCTTGAAAATGTCTTATAATAGTTATCAAAGGTACCACAATTGTAGTTTAGTACGACAGACGCGCATTTCGTCTACATAAGACTCATCAGTGACGCTCAGATCAAAATAGTTATAAAGCCAAAAAAAAAAAAAGTACAAAGTTGAAGAGCATAAACGGTGTTTGATTTTTACAACCGATAAAAAGGATATACAATGTAATAGCATACAATATATATAGTTATAATCACCGAAAAAACATCGTACATTTTCTCCATCAACGATGATTGTATTCTTTTTATTTGTCAAAAGTAGGATACGATTATAGCTGTTATATCAAACTTTGCTCATTATCGCAAACTTCATCTAAAATCGCCTCAGTTTAACGTTTACGTAATGTTTAATGCATAAACGACTGACCAAATCTTGACTTCCATCGCAAGACACAACTTATTACTAGTACTCATTTATGCTCTTATATATGATCGTTTAAATGTATTAACTCCTAGTCGTGAAAAATGACCAGATAAATATTTAATTTATTTTTCCTTCTTTCATTTGATCATAGTGGCAATAGCAGAATGTATGGACGTTCGTCACGAATGATAGAGCGATACATGCTATTGAAAATGAATTTTCCAACCGATATTTGGATACTTTTATCGCATCTTATATACTATCATAGTGTCTCTGATATATTTTTCAAATCACATATTAAACAATGTATTTTAAACCAATGATATATGTTAAGTACGTCCATGTAAAAAGTAAAATCACACAAATACTGAACTTAGAGGAAAATCAATTTGGAAAGTCCATAATCACATGGCAATTTCAAATAACAAAACGCATCAAAACGAATGGACAAGAACTGTCATATTCCTGACTTGGTACAGGCATTTTTTAAATGTAGAAAATGGTGGATTAAACCTGGTTTTATAGCGCTAACCCTCTCACTAATAAAGGATCGATTGTTGTAGTATTATAGTATTATAGTATATCTAAAATCGTTAAAGTTTGAAGTTGACGTGCTGTTGATTTAAAAGATCAATCAAAATAACATGAATAGTAAAATTAAAACCCTAAGTAAACTTTTGTCATGTTTTTAAAAACAAAATCTAAAATATCCTTGCACATATTACATGTGAAATCAATTCTCAATCTTTATGCAAAATCGCAGCCCTGCACTGTATATCAAGATGAATCCTTATACTCAAATGAAAAATTACAAGAATAAGTTATTACAATGGTACATGAAGTTCAAATATTGGATTCATTCCATATTCAAACGTGACACCCAGAAGAAAATGATCATTATGTTTTATATTTATAGTTCTGAATACATTATGTGTTCTTCTCGGTAAACCAGTTTTGTCATTCGAAACCAGGTTCATGTATAATATATACGCATTGTGTTCTGATTGTCCTACTTTTTGAACGTATACTGTAATATCAAACTCGATACTGATTTAGAAAGATCGAATGACGATCGGTATATTCCTAAATTAAACACATATTGTTCTCGATAATTTAAACAAAAAACACGCACTAAATTTAAAAAAAGAACGGCTACTCATTAAAGAAGTTCAATGACAGATCAAAGGAATTAGGATGTTTGAATTGACAAGAATTATCAATGTATAAGTGCTTTAAACTTTTTTAACTAGTATGTCAATAATTGTGGTCAAGTGGTATCGAACACGGACCGGATACGAAAACACACAAACAATATGTAAGTCATTTATTTTTTTTAAAGAAAAAAAATCGTACTACTAAGTCCAAAGTTAGATTTTAATGTTTTATACTGTTTTCTATGTAAACCTAGGACGTACCTGTTAAAGATTATTCCAAAAACACCTGTTATACCTGGTTATACATATATATCGTTCCATTTAAGGATTTTTGTGAATTTAAAAGAGTATCCCGTAAAAAGCCGGGAGGTTTTCATCTCAATTTGGATTTTTGAATATTAACAGGGAAAACAGCAGATGTATTTGTAATTTTGTAAAAATCAACTAGGCCTCTTTATTACACCTCGAGCTCGTTTCGTGTGCAGCACTCTTTGTCAAATTGAAAAAAAAACAAAAAACAATTACACTTTTTTCATCATGTTCTAACACTTTTATATATCGACTTTTTTTTGTATTTTAACTTTGTTTTGTTGATAATAAATGTTTCATGAAATTAATTGAAATTTTGACTAAGTGTAATCGACAACTAAATTCGGGTTTATTTTGATTTTAGGGTTTGGTAATTCATCACTTTGATCTTTGAGGTGATTAATTATAGAGAACATTAAAAATGCTATTTTTATTGTGTGTTTCGAACAAGCAAACATGTCTTTTCAGATTAAACATTCCTTTTGTATCTTCCGCCTCTCTTTTAGGTTCGTATATATTAAGGTGGTACCAAACACTTTCACTAAAATTAATTTGGCTCGTTTAATTTTCATAAAATTTTGTCAAAGTATTTACTTTGAGACTTTAATAAAAATATATGAATTTAAAAGTTTTTGAACCAACCGTTTTGTCAGAAAAATTACACTGGTTATATAGCAATTTGACAAACACCAATTTTGATCATTGAGAAGTCTAATATTCCTTTTACAACACAACGTAATTAAAACGTTTAGATGACTTCACAGAGTTATCTCCCTGTAGTGTTAGGTACCACCTTAAGCAATGGATATTCCAGAGTAATGATCATTGATTGTTTTGCAACGTTAAAAGTTAATGATATTGATATTCTAAAGGAATGTATTGGACTACTGACCAGAGGTTAATATTTATAAATATCACCTATGCTGTCTAAGTGTAGTTAAGATTATTGATTGTTTAGAAAAAAAATAAGAATATGTTGTTTTCTGTAACCATCTGGCTATATGCTTTTCATTGATCTTGTGGTATCACCCCAGTTAATCATTAAATCATTATGCAACTAAATCATCAAAACTCCATGTTTATTATTGTCTAAAAGGGAAAATACCAAAAATATCTATATGGTGTATAAATCCATGGCCTTCATTACAACAACTGCAATTTGACTCTCTCTCCAAATGGTTATACGTTTTATGACGTTGTTCATTGAGATCAGCTCCATGTAACATCGCCAATAGTTCTGTGTAGGACAGTCTTAGAACGTTGAGGTTATAGTTTCTAATGATTACTTATCACTGGAAATAAATTAACTGGATTTTTTAAAAATTCTAATCAATGCTCTCGTCAAACACTGTTCCAATATAAATCGCAATAAAATCATAGTTTTTGGTGATAAATAATTGATCAAAAACCAATTCTAAACAACTTCTACGGCTCTGTTTTCTTGGTGAATGGATCATTGCTCATTACTACACTCCAAAATTAATAAAGGTACCAAGCTTATAATTTTCTGGATCAGACTGTTGCTAGCATTAAGCTATACGGGTAGTTTGAAAAATAAATAAAAACGAAAGTTTTGATTTAAGATCTATTGCAATATTTCAATTTTAAATGTTATATATTAATACTCATAATTAGAATACTTAAATAACAGAATGAAAATATATTAATCAAAACAAGCAAATATTTGATATAAATTTTTTTTTTGTTATATTGAAAATGATAAATGATGCATTAATATATCCGGCAAAAATACATAATTTGGACCTCTTAATTATTCCATAAATATTTTACTCAGTTTTGTAAAATTCAATATTTACTGCTATCATGGCCATCTTTTGTATTAAACTTTGTCGTGAAAGGTCAATATACAAATTGTAAAAAACATCAAATTCATAATTAATTGAATTCACGGAAGGATTCAAACAATGAGGTATATAACAGTGCTTTCAATATTAAAGTCAATTAAACAAACAGGCAAACAATGTTCTGTACATGTAACATCCAGTTGTAAAACGGTAATGTATAGTTCGTTTAAATGCTTTATTGTCATCTATAATGAACAAAATCAAGTAGGTGTATCAGTTTGAAAAATGATGAATATACTAAATAATTTAGAGCTTTACTTTTAATATCAATTTTATTTCAAACAACTATGGCAAATTCGGTGATCCCTCTACTCCCCCTTAATTGTTACAGTTTTATCTAGAAAACCTGCTTCAATAATGCTTGTATAAAACCTTAAATTGATTTCACTTTCATTATATCAAAACATTTAATCGAACTACGTTTCAATAGATAGCATCTTAAATGTTATTTTAATTGTTTGATTATCGTAAGAACCACCAGTTCAGTAGACAATTGTTCAACTTCTACTCGGTGACATTGTTATTATAGATAATTGCTCTATTGACAAGAATTCGATTAGTTGTAGTTTTTTCTCCATGTAGCAATTTAGTTTTCTTTGTTACCTAAATTTATAAGAATCGTGAGGGGATGAAATGAACATTTATCTGATGAATAATTCAAAAATCAGAATGCCAACATTGTTAACATTTCTCTCTATATGTATATCGATCATGTTATTTCCCTTCCCTTTCATGAATGTGACCTACCGAATTATACTATTTACCGCATTTGGTATCACATAAGCAACACGACGGGTGCAGGATCTACTTACCATTCCGGAGCACCTGAGATCACCCCTAGTTTTTGGTGGGGTTTGTGTTGCTTATTCTTTAGTTTTCTATGTTGTGACATGTGTACTATTGTTTGTCTGTTTGTCTTTTTCATTTTTAGCCATGGCGTTGTCAGTTTATTTTCGATTTATGAGTTTGACTGTCCCTCTGGTTTCTTTCGTCCCTCTCTTATCCCTGTTAACAAATGGTGTTCCAGGTTAAGGTTATATATATTTTTTTTAAATCAGACAGGAAAGTTATGTTTGGTTCGAGATACAAGCTGTACCAAGTTTTTTTAACTGTATACTTAGTATAATATCCATCATAAAAACATCTTCATTTTCCAACATAAACTTTCATGATAGTTCAAAATAATATTTTACCATTTTCAACCGTGATTATTAAAATTGGAACTAATAGGAAGATTCCATATACATATATATATATAACTCGTTAAAAAATCAACCAATCAATGTTAGATCTGTAAATTTGCTTTCGCAAATTTTTGGTTCTTCCCTCGCCGGGATTCGAACCCATGCTACTGTGATATCGTGACACCAAATCGCCTGCACTGCAGCCTTCCCGCTAGACCACACGACCACATGGGCTCTCAAAAAAAGAGCTTTCGCTGGCCGTGTGTTACATTTCCTCGTCAGTTTTAATCTAGCGGCGTACTACAGTACATGATATATAAGACATGAAGATGTTATTGTTACAGATCAGCTAAATTATCTATAGTAAAGGATCCTACAAATTAATGTAATATACAGTCACAGAAAATAATTATATTTATAAGTACGTCAGAGTCAGTGACAACTCTACAACAGATGTATCCATCGGATCGCCATCAATGATGGTGATACATGGCTGTGTACATAATGTATATACCACTCGTCTAAACATCAACCCAACAATGTTAGATCTGTAAATTTGCTTTCGCAAATGTTTGGTTCTTCCCTCGCCGGGATTCGAACCCATGCTACTGTGATATCGTGACACCAAATTGCCTGCACTGCAGCCGTCCCGCTAGACCACACGACCACCTTGGCTCTCAAAAAAAAGAGCTTTCGCTGGCCGTGTGTTACCTTTCCTCGTCAGTTTTAATCTAGCGGCGTACTACAGTACATGATATATAAGACATGAAGAGGTTATTGTTACAGATCAGCTAAATTATCTATAGTAAAGGATCCTACAAATTAATGTAGTATACAGTCACAGAAAATAATTATATTTATAAGTACGTCTGAGTCAGTGACAACTCTTCAACAGATGTATCCATCGGATCGCCATCAATGATGGTGATACATGGCTGTGTACATAATGTATATACAACTCGTCTAAACATCAACCCAACAATGTTAGATCTGTAAATTTGCTTTCGCAAATTTTTGGTTCTTCCCTCGCCGGGATTCGAACCCATGCTACTGTGATATCGTGACACCAAATCGCCTGCACTGCAGCCGTCCCGCTAGACCACACGACCACCTGGGCTCTCAAAAAAGAGCTTTCGCTGGCCGTGTGTTACCTTTCCTCGTCAGTTTTAATCTAGCGGCGTACTACAGTACATGATATATAAGGCATGAAGATGTTATTGTTACAGATCAGCTAAATTATCTATAGTAAAGGATCCTACAAAAAGGTAACACGGCCAGCGAAAGCTCTTTTTTGAGAGCCCAGGTGGTCGTGTGGTCTAGCGGGACGGCTGAAGTGCAGGCGATTTGGTGTCACGATATCACAGTAGCATGGGTTCGAATCCCGGCGAGGGAAGAACCAAAAATTTGCGAAAGCAAATTTACAGATCTAACATTGTTGGGTTGATGTTTAGACGAGTTGTGTGTATATATATATAGCTACTTGTGCGAAGAAGCATGCAATTTTAACAATGATTGTATATAAATAAATGACGAGGTTACAGCTAAAGACCATAGAATAGGGATCGTAAATCTTAGGATCTTAGAACCAACGTAAAAATCATCAAAGAGACAAGAAACTGCATTAAGTACACCACACGCATGTCTTGATATAATTGATGGAAATGTTGAAATCTTCCAATTTTGAAAGATGTTGTAAAAATCAATGATATTATTCCTGGTTGTTATAGTATATCTCAATTACAAGAAAAATGTTTGATAAAGATTAGAAAGGACTGGTGTAAAAAATGTTATGATATAATTACTGGTTTCAAATTGAGAACATATAAACGTTTTAAATATATTTTAAACACTGAACAATATCTGCTACCGATAATACAACACCAGCCCAGTAGTCATGTGTTGACATGAATTATCATTGAATCAGATATGGTCATAGTTGTAGATAAACCGTTTACAAAACTTTGGATGTTTTTAATAATAAGGCTTTTATACCTCAGCAATAGATAACTTTAGCTTCATTTGGCAAAACTTTTAGTTACTTTTGGTCCTCAATGCTCTTCAACATCGTACACTATTTAGCCTTTTTAACTTTGTTTTGTATTCCAGGGTCACTGTTAAGTCTTTTATTGACGAAACGCGCGTCTGGCGCAAATACAAATTTTTAATCCTGTTATCTAAGACGAGATTATTAATCTTTTACGTCATCATAGTGCTTTTTATAAGATTTAGATGTGACGAATCACAATTGAAAATTAGAATTAATCTATAAAAAGTGGAAAATGTACTATTGAATCTGAATCTAAGTGCATTAATCATCTGATAGAAAGTATAATTGCATAACAAAACTCAAACAAACAATCAACTATTGTCATTTATGAATGACTAATAACATGTATTATTTATCAGAATTTAAGTGCGAAACATCTATGATCTTTCTGAATGGGGAGAGTTTTATATATAACGTTAGTAAGATAATCATGGTTTTAGAAATTTAATTGAGAATCTAATCAATAATTTATCGTTCTTATTCTATTTTACAATAATTCTATTAGCAATAGCTCAATAATAGATCACATGAAATAGAAAACTAGTATGAAGTATTGCAGTTTTCATCTCAAACAGTTTAGTAACAAATTGCAAATTTACCTTTAATACAAAAGTCGGCTCTAGAAATATAGATTTTGAGTATATTGGTGATTGAACTGTGATATGCAAAATAATGGTAAAAAGGGTATATAAAAAATACCGAACTCAAATATAAATTCATTAAGCTGAAGCCCATAAACAATGAAAGAATCAAACATTGGACTAAACCAACAACCGGAACGAACTGAAAATTCTGTCATATTCCTGACTTGGTGCCGGCATTTCCCGTAGAAATGTCGGTTTAATCGACTGTTTTTTTTTTACATTAAAAAAATGCTTGAACCAAGTCAGGATTTTTATTTATTTGTTTGAGCTTTTGATCGTGTCATATGATTATATATAGGGACTTTCCGTTTTAAGTTTTCCTCGGAGTTCCGTATTTTTGTGATTTTACTTTTAATAACCTGGTTTAGAAGTAGTTTAACCTTTCACTTGTATTACAAATGTAAATTGTTCCGTGAGAAAATTGCGACTCCTGTGTCATCGATTGTTTTAAAAAGCACGAGGAAAACTAATGTAGTAATCAGCTAGTTGTCCTAGACAATTTACAATACAGGGGAGTCCTAGGTAATTATTTGTTTTACCAAAACTGTCAACTAAATATGTTAAAAGACATAGCCAGTACACAAAGAGAATAAACCAACATAACAAACAACAGTCAGTGCACAGCAAAGAACTATACAAATACTTTGCCGTCTTTGTACACAATTTCTAATTTCAAAGTGTCGACAAGACTACATGTGCATGTACGTAGTATTCTTAAAAACCTTATATTAGTGATACGAATATGTTTTTAGTTTTCTAACTTGCAAGAAATAAATTAAAAGACATTCGGTATTTCACAGCTTCCTGTATTTTGTTAGTCTAAACTTTAAGTTTTTTATCTTTTTTTCTGGAATTTTCTATATTTATTAATGCAGATTGTAATTGTACCTTTATACTAAGTATTGCATCTTTAATAATGGGATTGAACAGATTACAATAATGCATTATTATTTGATACGGAATACATCAACATTTTTTATGATTAATTTCCGGCTTGTGTCTGTACTGGAGGTTGCATTCATTTTCTGTTCTTTACTATATATTTATCAGCTTTATCCAAAAAAGTGAAATAACAACAATACCATACTCCGAGAAAATTTCAAAACGCAAAGTCCGTTATCGAAAGGCAAAATCAAAAGCCTTAACACATCAAACGTATGAAAGATTACTCCCTTAAATATGTTGGCTAGTACTTTTTGATATGCAATGACTGTCATATGTCTGTGCACTATTTTGGTCGCCACAGCATCATCGGCTGTTACTGTTTACTTGACGACCTGTCACATTGATATCTAATTTTACAAAACATTTAACTCATGATAATTTATCCATATTGTTTCGAAGAACAAATCGCTTGGGGAATTTTCCATATAATTACTGTCTTTATTGATGTTGATGATATTTTCTATTCACGCCATAAAATACAATATAAACTACATAGGTGATTCAAACGTTGGATGTTGGGTATTTAATACCAATTCCAATCTTACAGTCATTTCTTTTACATCATGATGAGCCAACATTCATTGATATTGTGTTCAACAAAGAAACCATTAATTTCTTAATTATCAAAATGGATTAAAATTGGAGATGTTCTTCATATGTCATCACTATTAAATCATTTGGTAAGTTTTTTGTACTTGTGAATTATGCTTATGTACTTGTTGGGCACAATTTATTACAATAGTAAAGCCGATATGGATGGTGATTTTTCTTTATTCGGTTAACGATTGTCCCATAAATAATTAAGAATACGATGTTCGTTGTAGAAACTGGTACACACTTTACCTGTAAGGTGAGAAAAGCTGTTTTATGTGGATTTTTTTCACAAACTGCAATAGAAGATGTTAATATATATTTGTTGTCTATTAATTTAATGACCGTTCTACAAATTATTAAGGATCCGATGCCCTATACAAAAACTAGTACAAAATATACCTGTAAGATAGATTCCAATAAAAAAACATTATTGACCGATATATATATACGATTTGTGTTTGTTTTGTGTAATCAACGATAAAACTCAAAATATCACAGCTTGTTAAATATAGAAGTTCCAATGATGCATTGAAATAGCACTACAATAGGGATCCATAATGATCCGCTTTGTAGGACAAATGTCAAGATTCATATTCCTATAAATATCAATGTCGAAGTTTTTTCTCTCATGTGTATGGGTATTATTGAAATGTTAAGAATATCCTTGTAAATATATAAAACAAGTGAATCTTTATTTACTAATTCATTGAGGTATTACGAGATTTAAATGTAACCATATCGTTGTATCAAATAAGTAGGCTATAGTTTGAAGTGTAGATTTCCTGTCAATGAAAACATTGATTTTCATTTACTCGTTTAAACTATTTAAGAAAACAGGACAATTTAACAGACAGGTTAAAGAACAACATTGTATACAGATTATGATTTCCATATGTAAACATAAAGATTGCTTGTTTTTTTTCTTCACCCAATTTAAAAACAATAAAGGTAAGTTAGGTTAAAAAACCAATACACATTATTTATTTAAGGCTTATATCTATGATTATAATAATATAATTTAATTTGATAAGTCTCAAAAAGGGGTTTTCAAATGAAGTCTCTTAACTTAGAATAACCATCACAGAAAATATGTTAAAATGATCCTTTTTCCTATTTGTTATCTTTTTGACTCAGCACACAATATATTTATTCTGGAATAAAGATTCTTAAGGTTTGTTGTTTTCAAACTATGTGAGAGGGTAAAAAATGTGTCGTCTGTTCAAGAATTCTTCCAAGAAACACAATAATGAAGACTGTAACTACTACCGAGAAACTTAAATATGAACTCCAGTTTTCAGAGTATTTCCCATAAAGTGCTTAAAACTCCCACATTAGGAAGCGGTTCGGGGATTTTCGAGGAAGGCATTTACTCGGTAAACAAAGAAAGATGTTGTGTTTTGATGTTTCAAATATTTCTAATAACTTACGTTTTGACTATTTGTTCATAAGGTTTTTTTCTTTTCAAACTTTCTTTTCCTTTTTTTCTAATGGGGCATGCAGCGAAGATAACTGATTTAATTTGACCAATTAGTATACTTGCATTTGTCATAACAGCAAAGAAAAGTGCAATAAAGATATTATTTTAGGGGGGGGATAAAAAGTATACTTGCTTTATTTATTGGATGACTTTCTAATTTCCAATTTCTTTTAAGTGGTGCTACTCCATTTGTCTTGTATTTGATATAAGTCCAGAATCGTTATGGTGGTCTGACTATATTTTCTGTCATGTCTGTATATTTTTATCAGGCTTGTCAGTTGTTTAAATGTTTTTTTATGTTAATATAATAATAAACAAAGTGCATTGCTATTTCAGTAATTATAATAGTTTGTTATTTAGGTAAAAGGATGTATCCACACATATTTACTTGTACACGATACTTATAAAAACTAGAAAGTCAAACAAAATAGATAAAACAACCTTATTACGGTGATAAGCTGTCATACTTAATTTCTTTGATATTTCTTTTAAAAATACTTTAAAGTTCCGTTGAGTTAAATGTCTAGCTCCAATAGTAGAAAGGCTTGGATTTTAAAATCATTCAGGTTTCTCTTCAAACTGCTGATCACTTTATACTAATTTCACATTCATTACTAGAACCGGAAATTTGTGATCATATGGTTTTTCATTGTTTATGAGATCGATGAAGCTTAGTTAATTATATCAATGTTTAGTCACACTTACAAGACTTGTTGTACCATAATCAATAATACTAAAGAAGATGCAACAGTATCGATCGGTTACGGTGAGTACCATTTGCTTGATAAATAAATATTTTGATAAATACAGAGCTGTATAATTGTATATATTTAAGTTTTTAATTCGTAAAAATATAATATTGTTTCAATAAGATTGATTTCAATTATCTAATTTAATAAACATTTTCGAGATGCAATAGAGAAAATGGAAGCCAATCTCAGAGGTTTTTGTCCATCGTTAATAATTTTTATAATAGATTACTTCTATAAAAACAGCTATCACACAAGGCCATGGTGGTAAATCTTTACACAATTATACGGGTCACTGTGCAGTATTCTAAATGGGTTTTATTTAACTGTGTTTAAATTTGTCATATATCATACCGTAATTTTGAGAGAAGTGTTCTTATTGTACGTAAAATATTGTACTATTCTTTATTGCAATGACCGAGATTAATTAGGGGGATGCACTCTAAACAACCTAATTATCCTGGCAAAATAGTCTTATGCACCTCCATAGTCAGAATAAACAATCTGTGTTTCCAAGTAATAAAATTGAGAAAGGAAATGGGGAATGTGTCAAAGCGACAACAAGCCGACCACAGAGCAGACAACAGCTGAGGTCCACCAATGGGTCTTCAATACAGCGATAAAACTCCAGCACCCGGAGGCGTCACTCAGCTGGCCCCTTAGAAATATGTATACTAGTACAGTGATAATGGACGTCATACTAAACTCCGAATTATACACAAGAAACTAAAATTAAAAATCATACAAGACTAACAAAGGCCAGAGGCTCCTGACTTAGGACAGGCGCAAAATTGCGGCGGGGTTAAACATGTTTATGAGATCTCAACCCTTCCCCTATACCTCTAGCCAATGTAGAAAAGTTAACGCATAACAATACGCGCATTAATTCAGTTCAAGTGAAGTCCGAGTCCGATGTCAAAAGATGTAACAAAAGAAAATAAATAAAATGGCAATAATACATAAATAACAACAGACTACTAGCGGTTAACTGACCTGCCAGCTCCAGACCTCAATTAAACTGATTGAAAGATTATGTCGTCATCATATGAATATCAGGCACAATCCCTCCCGTTAGGGGTTTAGTATCATACTATCATAAGATATATGAGAAGAACATAACCCGTGTCATGCCAATAACTGTTTTTTTTTTTAAATAAATGTGTTTAGTTCCGATGCAAAGACCCTATAAGTGAATCAATATTAAAGCCAAAATATGCAATCTTTAATGACCTGACAACAGTATCGTAACTATATCCTTTCTTAATAAGTCTGTTTAAAGGTTTTGTAAGCTTTTGAGGTGACTATATCTTAGTTATCGTTATTTTGGAAATCTGGGTAAAAGCATATACTATAGCATATATGTAGTATTTTGATTACTTAACTCACCACTTTTCTAGATTCGGGACGATTTGAGCTCAACATATTGTCATGACATTTGTGTATAACTGTTGAAGACCATTTACTGGCCATAAGATATATTGATGTGATTTTGTATTTTGTGTCGTTTGGCTTCCATCTCATTTGCACATACCCTTCGTCTATTTTTTTCATATGTAAGGGAAACTAAAATATATGACAGAAAATAAGAAAACAGTAGATACATGTAGTGGTAACCGCTAGATAACAGACACAGACAATTGTGTTAGTGCTCACCAAGCAGATACCTAGAGACAAGGTATTACAGCAGAATTAAAAGAAAACCTCTGAAAACTGTTCTAACCGTAAAAAGAAATACTAAAACTGGTTTCTAAATGCACTTTTAGGCCTGAAGTTAAAATAGAGATGTCAAAAACAAAATAAACACAATGAGTTAACTTTTCAGAAACCTGCATAAAAAACATCAAATACTCAATGAAACTGTTAATGCGTTTGTGTTGTATACTAACCATGGAATCACTTATACATTCACGTACAAAATGTATGTCATGTATTTACCCATTGCATATTATCTAGAACAAATACTGGTATGTATCACAATATTTTGTAAATCAATAAATCCTTCGACTGGTTTGGAAGCAATTAATGGGTTTTGAAAGATGTTTCTTTGTTTTATCTATTTAATTAATGATCCAGTAATGAGTTCGATTAAATCACAGACATACATAATACTGCAGTCTATTGTGATTGACGCTTTTACCGATTTAGAAAAAATAAATGACGAAGTCTTTGTAAAAAAAAATTAAGAAGACCCATGCAGGCAGGTAACTGAACAGATATTTCTTTACATTTTATAAAATAACAGTGAAGAAATACTGAATAGTCATCATTGTCTTAAAAATAATTTTTATTATTCTCGACAAAAAAGTTTCTTTGGAAATTTTATTTTCCAAACCGGCAGTTCAGTAGATATAAGTGTTACCTTCTCACGTCACTGTTGAGACAAAACCGTGTGGCCGCGATTAAGGAGTGGAGTTTTTTTTTTTGGGGGGGGGGGGGGGTAAAGGGGTTGAGGGTGTGATACAGAAGAAATCTACTTGTAAATGAAAATTCTATTTCTATACGTTTGATTTTACTAGCTCATATCCGTACAAATTGAGATGAGCATGAATATGATAGTTTTAAGATGAACAGAAAAGTAGTCTTAGTTACACAGTGTGCTAGGTTTCTTATACAATATTAAAAAACGGTACAAGTAAATTTCATATGTGAAGAGAGCATGCAAAGCTCGAGCACTCTATGGAGTTTACTGACCCGTATATATAGTATAAGGTTAATAGATCAATGTGTAACGATCAAACATAAATATAAATAGACAAACAAGCACGATCAATCGCATGATGACCCTTTTCCAGGTCTAGTTTGATTTATAATAATATAATAATAGATTTAAAAAATGTGTAAATTACCGTGTACCCTTTATAAAAATGAATTTAGTAAACTGAAATGTTCCTTCTGTTTTCATTATTTAATGTAAATATCATTCTTTTTATGAATAACTGAATATGCATAACCCATCACCAGATAAATGTGAACTTAAAGGTTGCCTAAAAATTAATACAAATTAGGTTATATTACTGATAACATATAATGATACATCCGCAATGATTTTAAGCATATTAATATGACAAAATTGAACCAAACAGCTAAAACAGTAAAATATTATTTCAACATTCCATTTTAACGAAATCAATGTTTGAAACAAACAAAAATATGTTTCAATTTGTACCTAAATCGTAGATAATATCCTTTTAACAAAAGAAAAAACACAAATGAAATCATAATCAAAAGTTATATATAAAATGAACTGTAAAAAGGAAATTGTATTTCACATCGATCAAACATTGACTAAATGTAACATGGCATATCAAATAACATACGATTTTAGTTAAGTCATTATTTATAGCATTCTCACATTGACTTTAACAACAATACTTTTGTTTGTTCAAAACTTCAAAAGTTTGTTTTAATCATATTTCACAATAATACAGTACCGAAATTTGCCACTGAAAAGAGTACTACAATTATAAAATTTACATGTATAATACATGATGCAAATATAAACAACCGTTCATCTAAAATAAGTTAAGCTACATACACCGGATTTCCGTCTTTTTTTAAATATATCAATCTATTCACAATCAGCTATTCTATGTAAAGTGTCTTCATTAAGGAGTTAATGTACTGATTAATGCATGGTAGTGTAGTTTTAAAACCGTTATTTGATACAAAGGGATAAGATGACAGGTAAGTTATAGTGTTTCACTATTACTACATCCGCAATGTTCTTCAACTACTTTATTTGGCTATTTCATTAACTTTTAATTCGAGCGTCACTGAAGAGTCTTTTGTAGACGAAACGTGCGTCTGGCACAAACACAAAATTGCAATCCTTGTATCTATATGATGAGTTTATTTACCATATACAAAATATCTATAAGATACGTAAGAAAGACGGCGGGTAGGGACATTCAGCTGTAAAACACATTTTTTTCCTAAAGAAGTTTCATCCATCTCTGCAAATAGCTTTTTTTTTCTAGCGTATTGAATTCTTTAAAAAAGATATTTAAGGACAGTTATGTTTCACAACAATGATAGATTGTGAACAACACCTGTCGGGCGTCCATCCTTTTACTATGAGAATGTTTTGAAGCTTGCATGTACCACTTACTGATTTTGACGTTACTTTACGTTTTTTTTTCTATTTCATATAAGTAGAATTGGAAAACGGTTGTCGATTTTGAAGAAAGTGAAACTTTTTTTAAATATAAAACATGAACGTGTTCGTGGTCTGTCTTGGCTGACCCAAACTTATTATGAATCGACTACTTAGGTAAAGATTAAAAATGATTGAAAACTGCTTCATATATTTGTTGTCTGAGGGTGAGTTAGGGTAATCGGCTTTACTTAAAATCTACAATTTGCTGGTTTATTACTTTTATATCGTTGTTGAAATACAGAAATTAAGAACTATAATCATACAATATATATTACAATTTGTACAAAGTTAAAATACAAATTATAATTTGTACGATCTTTTTGTACAAATTATAATTTGTACAAAATGATAACTTGTACACAACATATATAATATAATATACAATTAATGATATAATCAAGTTGAATACAGTAGTAGATCTGATTAATCAACAATTTATGGAGAAGAATATGAAAGGACAGTTATCGTACAACAAATTGCTTTATATAACACATTCTGTTAATAAGTCGCATCTTAAATTTTAAAATGGAAATGATATTATTTAATATTCTACTACATATACATATTTAGGTTTAGTTTTAAGTTAACTTTTATATTATTATGTAGTTGCTAAAGCTGTGGCAGCTTCTGCAAATAGTCTAAGAGCACTTGACCGTGTTCTAGCTAAGTTAAAATGTTCGGTTGTGCTTCTCATAATGTCTTTTTAAATTTATATGAGAGTTTAGTGCTTCCAATTGTTGAATATGGTGCTGGTACTTCGGGTTGAAATTTTTTTCTTTTATTTATGCCATACATAATAGAGCTTCAAATGTTGTCTTGGGGTTGGTAAATATACTCCAAATGCTGCAGTTGCAGGGGGTATGGAGTGGATACCTTTATTACAAAAACAATGTCAATGCTTCATTCGACTATGGTGCCCTTTGAACAATATGAGTTCTCATCGTTATAAACAGAAAAAACTCATATGGGCAGACATTATGAGTAAAAAAATAAGTGTATACAAAAATTGGAACTTTTATGTGAGGAAAACATTTTCTGAGTGTAATGCAAAACATTTGTGTATCATTACAGTATATGTTGATAGTACCTCAGTTGCCAATTATTGTAAATTTTTAATGCCATTTTTGCAAAGGAGTACTTTTGACAAATTTCGATGTTGTGTAGCACCGCTAAGAATCGAAACGAGGAGATTTGAAAAAATACTTTTAAAAGATCGAGTTTGTGATAATTGTATGAATATTTTAGAAGATGAAACCCATGTTATAATATCGTGTCCTTTTTATGACTATTTTAGAAAATAGTTATATGATGAAGCAACACAATTTTATAGTGGTTTTGTGTCTTTTGATGATGAACGGAAATTAGTGTTTTTTTTATTTACAGATACTTATATGATTCGTAGCTGAGCCAAAGCATGTACTCTTATTTTAAATAGACGTAGCAATGTTTTATACTGTAAATAATGTTCTTATAAATATGTTTTATAATAGATGAATTATTAATGTAATATTTTTAATGTTATAGTCTCTTATAGTTCTGTAAAAAATTTCTTTCTTTCTATATCTATATATGTTTCCACTAAATGTAAAGTTGTTTTATATGTTATTGAGAGATGAGACTTTAATCAAATATTGAATTGAATTGAATTGAAATACAAGAGATTTGATAAAAATTACATCATATCCAATTTTTTGGTACATACATGTGAAAAGGGTTAATGCAGAACTTTGGGATAGGAGGGGATAGGAATTTCTTTTAAAATGTATCTAGGAAGGTAAAAGTCCTGCGCAAAAATGAGGTAAAACTAATATAGGAACGCCTCTAGGAAAAAACAGTTTTCAAAGTGAGAAACATCGTCGGATTCTAGTTTAATTTCGTTGTCCCTAACTCCTAAATCTAAATGATCCTTTCTTCACCTTAAATGATTATTACTGATTTATAATCTAACTAAACTGACAAGAAGATTAGTAAAGGGGAATATTGGAATAAATATTTTTTTTTAAAACCAGTAATTTTGAAAAAGATGATTTGTAATGTATATAATTGTGTTTTTGTTGTTTTTGTTGTTTGTTTAAATGTGTTTTCATGGCCCTTTTTATTCTTTTTGAGTATTTTTTTTTATTGTCGTACAAATATTAGTAAACATTACCTGCTATTGTTTTCTTGTATATTGTCTTCTTTTCTTCATTGTGGTTAAATGGCATATTGTTTATATTTAAAGGATACATGTCTTCTATTTTATTTTTCCTATTTGTTTCTTTTTATTTTAGGCATGTAATCAAAACAAAATGTACCTTTTAATAACTATGCGACTATCAGTTTTGTTCGTGCTGTAGCACAGATACGTTCAACAAGAAAACTATCTTAGTCTACGATAGATCGAGTGCATCTTTATATTTCTGTTAGTGATTCCTTTAATTATTTTTTTGTCCCATCTACTATAGTAGAGGAGCATTATGATTTCTGGTCTGTGCGTTCGTTCGTCTGTTCGTCCCGCTTCGAGTTAAAGATCAAGGTAGTTTTTGATAAAGTCCAATCAAATTGAAACTTAGTATACATGTTCCCTATGCTATGATCTCTCTTATTTAAATGCCAAAGTTAGAGTTTTTAACCCCAATTCACGGTCCACTGAACATAGAAAATGATAGTGCAGTGGCGCATCCATGTACAATGGACACATTCTTGTTAAAAAAATTAAATAGATAGTGGTGTTAACGACATATGTATCCAAGAAAGCATAACACATGGCGTTTTATCTTACTCAAAGGAGTGAGTCCTTTATTAACTATTGAATATTCAGGGGTGGATCATGCCATTTTTAAAGAGTTGTTCAACCATATGTCACCATTCAATGCTTTGATCGTCAAAAAAAGGGGGTTCCAATCCCCGAACCCCCTGGATCCGTCATTGATAGTGTCGAATAAATAAGGGGATGTATGAAGCAATTGAAATGTCGTTAACACAACAGTTTATGGCTATGTTGAGAGATTTCATGTACGATTTTGTAATCTGCCTACAAGTAAACCATGATGCTCTTAAAACCTAAAAGCATACCTAGTAAACTTTCCTGGTGTTGAATTTAATGAATATTAAAAGACGTTTAAAAAAAAAGGCCATATGTCGAATAAATTCCTGGAAATTAGCACTACCACCTTGCCAAAATCTAATAAAATTGTATATCAGATACATCGGTCTAGCTTTAAAATTGTGTTATAACAGCCTGAAATCCCCCATATTAGTTTAAGAACCTCAAAGAAAAGTCACGAAGCTGTTCTACAAAACAGAATGATGTACATAAATGAAAAAAAAACATATCTCAAAAACAAATTACAACCGTTGCGTAAATCTTGGAACAGTATATCTGTCAATCTGTAATTGTTATCCTCTTGTAGCACAATACGTATTTCTGAGTTTTAATGAATTGTTTTGTTTTGTCTTGTCTTGTCAAAATATGTTCCTACTTAAAAATTTCGTTTAATATTACGAATTGTACGATTTTTCTTTTTCTCATTGGTTTATATAAATACGTGTTTTCCGATATACATTGTATGTTTTATTTTCTCTCTCGCTATTTTGACATATTGACTCAACGTTACTATATTATGAAATGATATTGACTCCATGTTACTAAAAATAGTAACATAAAGTCATTATTATTTCCAAACTTACACCATTTGCATATATTATATAGATTAAGAACTGTCACTCAATCATTATAGGCGTTAGCTTATTGACTAGGATTTAAGCTTAATGCCTAATTTCGCTTATTGCCGCTAACAAATATACGGACCTGTTAGATTATATCTTTGTCCTGGGTCAATATAATTTGAACAGATTCATATATAACGTATCCACGTCCATAGTTGATAAACTTTTTAAAATCAACCGCTCGACATAAACGTTTACATTGTGTCTCGCGCTCGCGGATGATATTTTAATATATCAATGGCAAAACAGTTTAATTACGTGTTACAGTGCTCTGTTTATTTGTGTTTATATATTTGTAACATTAATTGTTTCGTCCGCTTTTGGCGTGGTTGTTTCGTCCACTTTTGGCGTGGTTGTGTCGTCCACTTTTGGCGTGGTTCAGTATGTAAACATCCCACCATTGTGCTACTGTGCAAAGGCCACTTATATATCCTTGTCTTTCATGTTTTGCTTATGTTCTTAATTCATATACGCCATTTTGATTTTTGTTTGTTGAAAGATTTATTTATTTTAAAAGTTATTACGATTATAACACAATGGTGACTGCTTGAATCCAATTTTTGAGATTTTTACCTATTATATGTCTATTAGTCTTGCTCACACATTGTTGCCAATATAATGAAATATCCATGTACAAGTGAGAGGTATATCTAGCTATAAAACCTGGTTTAAATCCACCATTTTACATGTACTAAGTGACAAATGTGACAGTTGTTTTGCATTCGTTGGAAGTGTTTGAGCTTTTGGTTTTGCCATTTGATAAAGGACTTTTCGTTTTGAGTTTAACTTGGAGTTTCGTATTTTTGTTATTTTACTTTTTTTCCAATATTCTATGCTTTAAGTGAAGATTTAGTTTTTTTGAAAATTGTCCGTTAGTGTAATAGATTTTGGAGATATTCCTCTTTCCATAAAATTCAAAATGACCAATACAATCTTCTTATTTTGTTTAAGTTGTATTTAATGGCTATATATGGGTCATTTACAAAAAATGTCGAATTTTTAGCACACCCATGCTACAATTTTTATTTCTAATGGAAATTTCAGTTGTAATGGTTTAAATGAAAGCTTGTCGGATTTGTGATTCAGAACATTAATAATAAACACACCTTACATCTATTTTGATAAGATTAAACTGAATTTAAGTCCTATTTTGGGGTATTTGTGTGCTTACAGTGTCAGAAAAACACATTTCAAGTGATTTTTTCCGATTTTCTGATCGCCTTGATATCTGCAAAAGGGACTTTTTAAGAACGTTAATTATTATTCTAAGGAAAATCGTAGCTTCTTTATCATTGTGTGTAACAGATTATCTACAAACTAAATTCAATCAGCGTACGGGAGGTTCATGTCTATCCTGTTACCGCTACTTAAATCAGTCGTTAAATTATTCTCCCTATGAATATTGAATCAGTCAGTGTTGATATCAAAAGTGCAAAGTAATCTTTACATTTAAAACGCCTCGTTTCTTGAACAACAGTGTAGAGAAAAAATAGAGTGTACTTTTTTCGATGTCTATGCGGTTACCATGCAACCATTTTGATTATTACACTAACAGTATTGTTGTAAAAAATTTGGAAACCAAATTCAAAATAGAAAACCATAATCACCTCACCAAAGGGAGTTGTTATTTCACAACAGCATTCAAAAACGACGAAATTTTTCTATCCTATTATGTTCATCCTGTTACTATGGTTTGCCATGGTTACAGTAACAGGATAGACAATTGTAGACAAAAACGTCGTTAAATTTTTTATCTGAAAATATAGGTAGAAAACGAATGAAATATTTCATTGTTTCAACTCATTTTAAGGTTATGACGTTTTAATCTTCCCAATTAAGCATTTGCAGGTGCAATACTGATATCGGTAACAGGATAGACAAAAAGGTAACCGGATAGACTTTCATATAGTGATATATCAGAAACGTACGTTCCTGTTACCAACGAAATAAAGAGAAAAGTAAACAAACTTATGAAATAAAGAGAAAAGTAAACTAACTTATGAGGGATTTACTTGATGTTGGGTTTATTTGAAAGGGTGAAAAAATGCCGAACAATATAAATTGCGGTCTTAGACTTGCATTACTGGTGGTAATTTTTACAACCTTTGAAAACCAATTTTTAGTCGTATGTGACGTCATTTTCATAATTTACTGCGTTAGGACTGGACTGAGTCGGGTGTGTCTATTCTGTGTTGGTCATTCATTATGTATTCGTGTTTGTTTTATGTAATGAGTTAATACTTCAGTTTCATTATGTATATCTGTTATATTCATTTGATAAAATTTAATGTTTGCAATAGCATTAATTGTTCTAAATAATTAGGATGTTCTTATCCCAAGCATACAAACTTAGCCGTATTTGACACAACCTTTTTCAACTTTTGATCTTCAGTGCTGTACAACTTTGTACTTTTTTTCGCTTTCGATCTTTCATATCTGGGCATCACTGGTGAGTCTTGTGTGGATGAGGCGCGTTTTTGGCATATTCAATTTTTAAACCTGATGCTTTTTGTTATTCATTAATCATATGTTTCTTTGTCTAATGCGTTTTCCTATTTGTTTGTATTGTAGTCCTGTAATATTGTGTTGTCATATCTATGTTATATTTAACATTGCCATTAAAGTGCGAGGTTTGGCATGCCACAAAACCAGGTTCAACCCACCATTTTTTCCTTTAAAAATGTCCTGTACCAAGTCAGGAATATGGCCATTGTTATATTATAGTTCGTTTCTGTGTGTGTTACAATTTAACGTTGTGTCGTTTGTTTTCTCTTATTTTGAGTGTAAATTGACATTGCGATAAGACGTGTCACGGTACTTGTCTATCCCAAATTCATGTATTTGGTTTTGATGTTATATTTGTTGTTCTCGTGGGATTTTGTCTGATGCTTGGTCCGTTTCTGTGTGTGTTAGTTACATTGTAGTGTTGTGTCGTTGTTCTCCTCTTGTATTTATGCGTTTCCGTCGGTTTTAGTTTGTTGCCCCGGTTTTGTTTTTTGTCCATGGATTTGTGAGTTTGAACGGCGGTGTACTGCTGTTGCCTTTATTTAGAGCCATTTTTCAGTACAACCTAGAAAATTGGCATACGTAAAACAAGCTTAACATTTCACCTAAACCTTTTCTTAATAACCCAAAATTTCTTTTGAAAATGGTAACAGGATAGACAAAATATTGTACCACCGATCAAAAAATGTTTCAAGATATTCTTTTATGACATCATTAAGATTGCATCTTTTAATATGTTGTTCTTAACGTACTGTTTGTTTTGATTTGCTTATGTAGAGGGTTGTTTGAATTAGTAACTTTTATAACTTTTTCAATTTCAAAATTCGATATGATTTGAAAATGACCCATATATATATAATTAGACATTGTTTAGAAATACACGAAATACTGAATCAATAACAAACATTATTATGATCCCACATGTTGCATAATGAAAGAGGGACGAAAGATACCACAGGGACAGTCAAACTCATAAATCGAAAATAAACTGACAACGCCATGGCTAAAAATGAAAAGGACACACACACAAACAATAGTACATATGACACAACATAGAAAACTAAAGAATAAACAACACGAACCCCACCAAGTTATGAAATACAGGACTACAGCAACAATATGTTAATTCTATTAATTATTCAAAAATCATGCATCTTAATTAACTATTTTTAACAGTTTTTAAATATTTGATTTATGTACTCTTTCCATTTATAACTACAACAAAAAATATATGGAAATGCTTTAAAAAATAACACAAAAAGTCAAGGTGTGCATTAATTTTGGTTTTATGATAGAAAATCATTTGGGAGTTTTGAGAAACTCGCCAAGTCAGACCGTATGTTGCTATGCCAAATAAATGCCCCTCTTACTTCTTGTGTGTAATACCAGACAGAAAAAGATAACACGATCAAAACTATATACCACAATCGACATTACATTCTACTTTCCACAACAATTACAATTTAAAACGAGACACACAAATAAGAGGGTCAAATAAGGGCTTTAATAATTGTGCACAGTATGATATGCCCCCAATATTAATATCAATAACTTCGTTTTTTCCCTGTATTTCTATCCTCTGGGATACATCAAAACTATGAGACTCAGAAGAATCTTAAACATCAATTATAACAACTCATGACTTTAAAATATGGAGATGTTGTATAATAGTAAATGAGATAACTGTACACACCATTTAAATAAAGTTTATTTTACCTAAATTTGACCCGGAACGAATTGGGTCATCAATTTTAAAACTTTAAAAATTCATACAAATAGACGAAATTGTATCACGAATGGTTGATTTTTTTTGTTATTGAGGAAGAAATTAACACAAATTTGTGTGGATTGATAATGTTTCTACGTAAAAAGACCTAGTTTATTACATAATGGATTCAGACAAATAATGTCGTTGCTAGCACATCTTATATCAATTATGAATGATTTCTGCGGAAGAATTTTGGATAAACAACGTTTCATTGCTAAAGGTAAATACCTTCAGACAAACCTTCAGACTGATAGATAATGAATTATACTTTGGTTATTGTTCATTGATTTGACACGTTTGTGTAAACGAGCATATTTTTAAAGTACTTTCGTTATGTATGGAAATAATGTACTATACAAAAAATTAGACAGTAACACATATTTAACATTCTTGTCCACGGTTCAATTACAAAAGTATACACCTATCTATACCAGAGTTACAATCGTAATTTAGATTTTTGACCTCATGGGTTGTGTCTGGTGCATATAAATTGTCACGCGAGTTCTCCGATTCGTCCATAAAAGCTATGTTACATGAAACAAGAAGCGTACGTTTGGCTGTGTGTCATGTATAAATACGAAGCCAAGTTTGACCAGAATGGGACCGACCGTGCAAGGGCTGTATAGCCAGTCAAGGTCGTTAAAAACATCCATCTTCGTCGTCAGCATTGGAATTTACAAACCAAAGGCTTTTATATAAAGAGTGCCACGCTCCTACATGTACACATTAAAACATCTTTGCACCATTTATTCAGGTAGGTCGGTATGATTCTTAGCGTTTACCTTTTTATCCTATAGGAATCTCAATTTTTAAAAATCCTATTGGAGAAAAATATTATGCTGCCGTATGTTTGCACTATTTTTACTCGTTTGTATTGCTGGGCGTGTTACGTTTACGCATTTTTAGTTAAAATTCCAATTTCACGTTTCCGCATTTTTTTGTTGCCTTACTTTTTTACCTGTATTTCACCTGTAACAAATGGTAATAATGATTTCGGCTGTTTCACAATATTTTTAACACAGCCTTAACAATTTTTGTTTTATGGATGAATTGCCATGAAAATAAGTCTGTGTAGGTTAAAAAATGATGGAAACATAATGTCTGTTGAAGCTTGAAGCTTTACAATGATATATGATACTCTATGTCGAGATTCATATTAGAAAATTGATATTGTAAGCACTCAAACCATGGGGAGGGGGGGGGGGGGGGGTAACTCCCTATTATTGGGTATACGGGGATGTACCAAAAATATGGGTCATAATTTTGCAAGATTTTATATAAAAATTACCCTCCTTTTTAATGACATCCTATATTAAAATGCATTTACGTTTGATAACTGTATATTGATTTGGGGTATGATCTACATATCATATATAAATATGCTATTGAGAACCTTACATTATTAATGGTCAATTGTTATATTAAATTAAATCAATTCATTTGAAAGTTCACCTTTCAAATAAGTTCCCATATGAGTGATGATGAGTTATTGCTTATATAAGCATGGGTCATATTTTAAATGTTGTATATAAATATAGGTAATTCATTCTTAAATATTTATATAACTATAGGTACTGAATTTCAGTGAATGTTATATTAAAATGGGTACGTTTTTTGAGGCAAAAATGGCACACCCCTACCAAAAAAATATCGAAGTTACCCCCTCCCCACCCCCCCCCCCCCGTGACTCAAACAGGGGATTTTTTGACGTTATGCTGTAACATTATAAAAAGAGGTAACTTTAAATTGTTTTATATATATAAAGTGATAACAAAATGTCAGGTATCAAAAGTTTCACAAATATCTATTAGACTCGGCTTAATTTTGCACTTTGCCAAAATAAAATTGCACAAAAATTGGCAAAATTATGAATAAATGAAGTGATCGACACCTTCGTTATGCTTATTATAAATAACACACCATCTCTTGCTTAATAGACAAAACAAAAATTGTTCATCATATTTCCATCAAATAACTATTTAATATATCAAGTAATTTATATGTACACGTTAAAAAAAGTTTTTTTCAAGGTTGTTGTGGGGATGCTTTTTTGTAGTGTCCGCAACGTTGTGAAATCTCAGAATCTATTGTAGCAGTAAAACTGATGTTTTGATTAGCTTGTTTTTTAACATTGCTTTTCCTCATTTTCAGCCAAAATTGATTGAATACATCTCTACAGATTTAACAAGAATATTATAATGCTTGAGACAGTGGCGATTCTGAAAAATAATCATTGTCACAAACTTTAAATCCACCCATTTATGCACAATAAATGTGTAGTGGCATAGGTTCATGAGTGTATCTCAAAACAAACAATCAGACTTGTTATAATAGTTTAATGGTTATCCTTTTCAAAAGGTGATACTGACAGTCAATATAAAAAAGAAGGTATGCTTGCCAATGAGACAACTCTCCACAAGAGACAAAATGACACAGAAATTAACAACTATAGGTCACCGTACGGCCTTCAACAATGAGCAAAGCCCATACCGCATAGTAGTCTTTCTACTGTGATAAATGTAGTAGTTCTTTTTTATGTTCTTTAGTTCCAGTAGTCATCTGACTAATTTGCGCTGCTTTAATATTTATTATTGTTTTAAGTCTTGAAATGTGATTTTACTGTACATGTTTTTTTCTATATATATATATATATATTAATTAATGTGAAAGTTGTCACTCATGGCTACGAACACTGTGGTTGCCATATAATTCTAATAAGAATGATTGTAAAAAGAAAACAAAAAAAAACCATATATATATAAATATGGTGTTCAATCTCTATAGGTTTCAGACTGTTGAACTGTCTGTTCAGGCATCAGTATTTCAATATTTACATGTACACCGTCTTCTCTGATAATAAATAGCCCAAGGGAACCGGCATCAATTTCGAAATAACCTTTAAAACTAAGCAGAGCCAATGGATCCCCAAAACTGTATTTTCAAAATAGGCCGTAATATTATGCTATTAAGCCCCCGCATGGTATGGAATTGTACTATTAAAAAAGTACATGTAATGTTCTTTAGAACTGCAACATACTGTTAGGTAAACTTTGATTAGATGCGTGTACATGTATGTAAGTAATTGCCATGTAATGGAACACAATAATCAACATAATATTATATAATACTAGAACGCATCCGTGATATCACAGGTCCGTGACTGAATTAAAGTAAATAACTATGCGTAAGCCTTATTTTAGTATTGGTATTGTCATCTGATAAAGTCATGCCGATTATAAGATATACAGTTTTCTCTGCTATCAAAATCTTTCTGTTTGAACCCGTCGACCTGGAACTTATCAATTATTGGTAATATTAATTATTTGGAAAACAAAAGGTCCTGGAATGGAGTATTTTTTAATCAACAGCATTGTCCTATATTAGTTATAAATAAAGTTGAATTATTTTATTCGCTGTTTTACGTCATGCCCACTAACAAATTGAAAACTGTATCTATACATAAAGTTGAATTCTTTTAATCGCTGTTTTACGTCATGCCAATTAACAAATTGAAAACTGTACCTATACGCCTTATTTTAAGTCCAGATTTTTAGTATTCGTATTGTTATCTTAGAAAGTCTTACTGGTTAAAATACTACAATAGGGAACAATTTGACAATGATTGAATTTAGTAGTGTCAACCCTGTGATTATGACTTGTGTATATAGCAAGATCCTAAATACACCGTTTGGTGAATGTTGGTGCGCCCGTCAGATGCGGAACGTACAGATAAGGTAATAAATAGGTAACTGTTACAGGTGAATATATTACTATCGGTATCGGTATCGGATTCGACCCGGAACTTGTTAATTATTGGCAATTTTAATTATATGGAAAACAAAAGGGTCTGGAGTGGTGTAATTTTTAATCTACACCATTGTGTTTGTGTCCTATATTAGCTATATATAAAGTTGAATTCTTTGATTTGTCTTTTTCATCCCATGACGGCTGACAAATTGGACCTCGTTATTTTAGTATTATAGATAAGTCATTTACCTTACTTTTTAAACACTTTGAAATAATAAGTACTCTTGAATTACTTAAAATGTCGCGTTGTTTAAAATATATTTGTTTTGTACACACGTTTTATGTAAGACGAATTTCTGGGCGGTTGATATTAATGAAAAGCATGTAAATTAAAAGGTTTTAATTAAATACTTAGAACGAAACAAACTCCTCGGGATATATCAGGGGATGTCTCCTAAGGGTACAAGAATTATCTTCTTATTTACCAATACTTGTACATGTTTTTTATAAATTTTAGCCCACGCCCTTCTCATATCACGAATCTACTTTAACACTCATTGTTAAAATGAAACCTTTTTCTTTATTTAAACTTCTTCAGAAAAAATCTCACTTAAATTGAATTTCCCCAAAACTAAGGCTCAATTTATTTCAGTATCACGATTGGTGCTTGGGCCATTTTTGCTTTTCACATGCTGCATGTGAAATAAAATTTATCAAATTTACATGATTGCCATTGGGGCCGGTTGAACTATCCATCAAAGTTCAAATAAAATGGATTTAAAACAATAATATAAGAAACTGTATGACCTTCAACAATGAGTAGACCAATACTAAATATTCGGCTATAAAAAACTCGGACAGAAAAAATGTAAACTAATTTACTGAGAAAAACTAATGGCGATTAAAATACCTAACTGTAAAACAACACTATTTACCTAAAACAAAAATGACAGATATGAACCAACAACAATCACTGAACTATATGCTCATAACTTGGGACATATACATGTAGCGGGGTTGAACTAGTTTAAATAACTTGATAACAATTTAGCTTCGATCATCTGTAACTATTAAAGTTAAAATAAATATAGGTAGTCACACGTACTCTGTTATCATAATTTTCAGTATTAAATGCTGTGAAAATTAAGAGGCCAAAAATGTCTTCATTTATGGTGAAACCGTGATTAATGGCAGACAGCAATCAACGAAAACCATTCGGTAACATTCTCTCAACTTTGGAAATTGACTTAAATAATGTGGTGGGGTTAAACATGTTTGTGAGTGTTCGAGTCTCCTCTAGCCTGAGATTTTGGTGTGACGACTCATCATAATACTAAACTGGTGAAATTCAGTTTGAAAAGACTTGACCCTTGATGTTGCTAATTAGCATCAAACAGAATGACAATGGGTGAAAAGTACCAATCTCAAAAAGTACTCTTGGGTTTCTGAAATCATAGATGTAAAATGAATATAATACTTCCATGCTGAAACTAGTTCAAATGCCTATCTTTACTAATGAATAAACCATGTTTTCCCAGACTATAAATGTTTCATTAGTACCAGTGTTTCGTGAGACCTGAGATGAATTATTTACAAACCCTTTGAGAAATAACAGGATGTTGTGAGATATATTGTAACAACGCAATAACCGCTATGATAAAGATACATGTACATATTCAATCTCTTATTAAGAAGGTGAAAATATCGATAATTGAATAGTTGAACATTTATTTTATTTTTACACCAATAAGTCAATGAACATTTTGTATTGTTTCAGTCCTCATTTGTATCTTTTAGATATACATGGATATTGTATGTTTAGTCATGAATATAAAATATCGTGCAGTCTATAGGGAAAACCTCAATCTTATTATTGATATTTGATTTAATAGAATTAAGCTTCAATCAATCTAATGAACCACCGATTCCGAAGAACAAAAGAAAAACAAGTAAATTAATTGTTTTTATTTCATAACACGGATATAATGATTTTCATCATGTTTTCAATGTTCGTTAATTTTAATTTCATCATGTTTTTAATGTTCGTTAATTTTAATTTCAAATGTAAACTAATACTGAGTGTAATATGGTGCTATTAAATGCTCAGAAAACCCATTACAGATTACAGAAAACAACATTTTAATCATGTTATTGAATTTCCAAATCCAGTTGCACAATAAAAAAAAAAGTCTTGTTGGTTAATGTATCATGTATGACATTTCAAATTGTGTATTATACAGTTCAGAACTGTCTTCACATATCAATAAGCTACAATTGATTATAATTTCATCTAAAATTATACCAAACATTCGTAGTCCAATTGTTGAAAAGGTCAAGTATTATGCAATTTACTAAAACTAATATGTCAACTAAAACAGGGTAGATTTAGTAACGTTATGTAAATTTACACAAATTATAATTAAACTAGAGAGTCCTCCTGAATAAATGTGTATTGCTTATTTTGTATATAAAAATAAAATTGAAAATGGAGATCGGAAATTTGTCAAAGAGACAGCAACCCGACCAAAGGGCAAAAAAAAACAGTTGGAGGCCACCAATGGGTCTTCAACACAGCGAGAAAATAAGCACCCGAAAGCAGGCTTCAGCTGGCCTTTAATATATAATACAATACAATACAATATATTATTAACGTCTCACCTTTTACAAAGCAATACATAATACATTAATTAAAACAAATTACGCATATGTAAAAAGCCATTCATATAGATGAGAGACGATTATTTACACATTAGAAACAAATTTTTCACCCCTTCAAACATATTTTTTTTATATATATACATATATATTAAAAAACAAGCAAATACAAAACTATCCACATGTGTATAAAAATCTACGTCTCCTATCTTAAATGTCTCTGCAGGTTTTGGCACACAAACTGATATTGCCTACACCACCTAGAATTACAGATAGCTTATCTTGACTAGAAAAATTATCAAAACCATCAATATTTAAATTATTAAAACAACTGTCCCTAATATCATCATACAGTGGGCAAAATAAAAGTACATGTTTTTCGTTTTCAATGGAGTCAGGACAGCAAAAAGTTTGTTCTAGCAATTTTAAAATACTCGTATCTCCCGGTCTCGACGCGGACTGGCGCTACTCCACACCTAAACCTGGCGTGAGCACTTCTGTACGATGTTGGCCTGTTCACTTAAAGGGATGACTCAGTCTCAAAAGTGTTTTTAAACTGTCTGTAGATTCGTAGCTTGTTTTGTCCGTTTCATCTAACAGCGCCAATTCTGTTTAAATCTTCATGCCATTTGGAAATAATTATTTTCATTTAAAACAGAATGACAAAAAGTGTCTTTTATTTCGCAAAAGTGTAGGTTTTCAACATTTATATTGTAACGCTCTAAAATTCCACACGTTTTAAATTTGTCTTATATTTTAAAATTTTAATATTAATATTAATATGAATATAAAATTAATATACCGTTTATAACTTTTGGGGTCCTTTATAGCTTGCTGTTTGGTGTGAGCCAATGCTCCGTGTTAAAGGCCTCAGCTTGACCTATATTGGTTTACTTTTATAAATTGTTATTTGGATGGAGAGTCGTCTCATTGGCACTCATACCACATCTTCCTATATCTATTCATAGAGTTTGAGTACCGCTTTTGTTACTTTGTTTCGAAAATGCAAACTTACCTGGAAATTTATACCGAGGTCGACTATGCTGATGCCCGAGATCAATATTACGCCTGTATTGCAGATTGAACCAGCCTGAGGGAAGAAAAAAAACCCCACCCAAACAACACAATACAATACAACACAAATACAAAACATCACATGTAAAAGTAAATACTGAACAACACGAACCACACCAAAAACCGGGGATTGATCTGAGGAGCTTCGGTAGGGTTAGCAGATCCTGCTCCTTATGTACAAATGTAGCACCCGTCGAGTTGCTCATGTAAGAACATACCCATTCATAAGTTTAAATCGGTAGGTAAAATTCAAGGAAAAGGAGGGCGGGAATTTGGTTACGATAATGTGAACATAAAGCAAATGTAGTATGGAGGACATTCAGGCGTGTTGGCAATACATTTAAAAAACGATTCAACCATAAATTTCTATTTCTATTTCTAGTTATCAACGTAAAGAAAGACAGATTCTGTTACATGTATTGAGTGCGACATCAATAAAATAATAAGATTTGTTGTGATTACTCTACTTTTAAGGTGGTAAGTATCTTAAACGAAAAACGACAGAAACTACAACCAAATTAATTTAGTTAAATCTCACGGAAACACGCAAGTTTACTTGGATAAAAAATAGCACCCATCAATACATTATATAGAATCCGTTAATATTAATAGTCAGTGCTTTCTTAATCTTACTTGCATCTACGAACTCATCTTTCGACAATTTCATTTATATATCGAATCAATATCTTTTAAGCTTATCAAACGATCATTTAAAAGTTTTTTAGAATTTTGCGCTCAAATATAATTTGTATTTTTTTATTTATTTAAAAAAAAAAAAAAGATATACAGCTTTGATGTATGGGACACGGTACGTTCTATGAAGTAGATACAATGGATACGCATTGGGTAGTTGAAAGGATACCACAAACTCGGAGGGTGGGTGTTATTCACTTATCTTCTCAACAATGCAACGATTGTCCATTGTGTGTATTAAATGTAACTTTTTTCTTTGAGACATCTTTTCAAAATTATAGTTCGTGCACAATCTTAGTATGTTTTTGTGTTTTGTTAGATTGTTCCTTTTAAAATTGTTATATGATGATGACTGATGTACCCATATTTTGACTATTATATTTATTGTGTCTGTTTATTTAACGCATCAATGTAAATATGTCAGAAATTAATGAGACTGTCATTAAAGTGAGAGGGTTAGCGCTATAGAAACAGGTTTAATCCACCATTTTCTACATTTGAAAATGCCTGTACCAAGTCAGGAATATGACAGTTCTTGTCCATTCGTTTTTGATGCGTTTTGTTGTTTGATTTTGCCATGTGATTATGGACTTTCCGAATTGATTTTCCTTTAAGTTCAGTATTTTTATGTGATTTTACTTTTAGCCCTGTAACCAGTGAGTTCAAACCATCCCTTTTTTTCTTGATATAAGAAGATGTGGTATGAGTGGCAACTCTCCATCCCAGTCAAAATTTGTAAAAGTAAATAAATGTCAAAGTACGGCCTTCATCTTGCTCACACCAAACAGCAAGCTATAAAGGGTCCCCAAAATGACTAGTCAAAATCCATTTAAACAAGATTCAAAAGAAACAACCAGTAATTAGAAGTATACGGGTAGGGGATTCAAATTATACAATAATTAAAAGAAAAACGCATTTACTTTCAGTATACTTTATACTGAATTTCCAATGAGTTATTATGAATCTGAATATACATCCATAATTTACAAAATAAGATAAGAAAAAAAAGGTCAAAGGGAATGTTATCATTTTCTTTTGAAAACGTGAAATAGGCAATGATAAAGCAAACATCAAACTAAACCATCGTTTTAATTGCAATAATATCAACAAAAGCATACAAAATAATAATTAAAAACTAAAATTAAGAAAGGAAAAATCTTTTGTTTTCTATGTGCTCTCTTAATTCGTATTTTATTTGGCCTAATTTAACTGCTTTTATTAGTGTAAATAATGAGAACTGTGGTCGAAACGCGCGTCTGTCGTACGAAACAGTATCTTTCATGACTGTTTTGTTGTGTTCATCTTTTCGTCGTTTTTTTTCTGTCATTTCTTGTTGCTGCTTGAACATGACGAATATTTATTTGTGCAAGTTTTGAAATTATTCACATTTGAATATGTATTACTTATCGTCCTGGAATAGTAAATCGACCATTATTTATTTCCGGTTTTAGTGTAGTTCATTTTTAAAAATGGTATAGTAATTGTTTGCCGCGTTAATCGTTCAGGTAACGACCTTTTTACCTCAGGGGGATGATTTTTCTTAAACAATATATACTGATCCCTATTTTGATAAAAAAAAAAAAAAAAAAAAAAAAAAAAAAAAATATTGTGGTCAAGCAGATGGCCAAAAAAATCATGAATCCAGATTTCCCCCCATATCTTATAATGTTTAAACTTTTGTAGAGAAAAAGATTGGTAGAAAAAAATATTCTAACTCATTCAAAACAACATTACCCCTCCCTCTTTTTCCTCTTTTGAAGTTAAGGATTACTCCTTTACCCTTTTCCATCACAATCATGACTGCAAAATTGATGTTTGAACTGTGAGAATACAATCAATTTTAAGATCAGAACAAGGACGTCTGGCAGACAAATGTTAAAGTGGAAAATGGACAAATTTTGATTTTGAGACATTTTGGATATTTTGTAAGAGATTTTGTAAAATCATTGTTTTCTCGTATTTGAAATGATTGAAATTTCGTATTCAATACTATAATCGGCGATATTTTACTTTGTTCTATTGTTAATTGTTATCTAAGTGATATTTTTTTTCTGTAATCCGTTAATTGAATTTGTCACTCATTTAGAAAAAATATTTGTCAAGTCTATTTAAGTAATTTTTGGTTTAATTGTTTATAATTTCGATATGACAAATTGGATTTAGTACTACACTGAGCAGGTCAAACTCTGTACAATTGTATTCCATGCATGCTGAACTATTAAGTTATACATCGCTCTAACCAGAGTGGTCTTTGGTTGCAAAAGTTAGTCTCCGAGTCAAAGTCGGTACAGACTCGAAGTATTGTTAGTATTGTATGTGTGGTTCCAGGCCTACACAAAACCAGTCTCATGATACACCCAGTTATGGGTGGATTTTACATAGATAAATAAAATCGTATAATATAAGCAAAATGAGGATGATAAATTTGATGTATAACTGTTTGTGCTTCTTCGTTACATTTGTTGTTTTATAGTGATTAAGATGATAACACAATGTTGACTGCTGTACCCCTATTTTTGACATTTTTACCTATTGTGTCTGTTTGTTTTGTTCACGCATCGTTGACAATGTAATGGAATTTGATGCGACTGTCATACAAGTGAGAGGTTTAGCTAGATACCAGGTTCAATCCACCATTTTCTACATAAGAAAATTCCTGTTCCAAGTCAGGAATATGACAGTTGTTATCCATTCGTTTGATGTGTTTGAACTTTTGAATTTGCCATTTGATTTGGGACTTTCCCTTTTGATTTTTCCTCGGAGTACAATATTTTTGTGTTTTTACTTTTTATTATTTGTGACACAGAGAACATGGCAACATGATAAAAATCTCGTATTTAATAACTAAATGGATACCGAAGAAATTATTCCCCACAGATTCCAATTGATACGTAATAATGATTGGTGACATTGTCGATTATTGAAGAATTTAAATATTGATAATCACGATATATAATCAGGGTAGTAACTATTAAAGCATCTTTTTCAGCGTGACTTCTCATCAGGTAGGATTTTATTTATTTCATTGAAAGTCGTGTAATTCCCCCTTCTCTCCGAATTATTTTACCTGAATGTTGTAGATCGATAAAAAAAAAAACATTAAGAAAATGTAGTTTTAAGATAGACACTTTATACATCAATGATATATGTAACTTTTTTTTTTCTGGAGTAACATATGTGTTAAAAACCTATTCATTTGATGAACGCAGGCGGTAATCTAGGTGTTCATTTAACTGCTTCTTACTACTTTATTGCAGACACAAAATGCGAATATTGCCTCGTGGTAGGAGAAGAGAATCGTTTATCCTATTTTTGAGTACATGTAGTGTAATAGGATTTATAAAACTAAACAGTGTTATAGATGGATACCCACATACGTCTATAAACCTTGAAGGTCAGTTTAAATGTCAGTAATTTATTTTTAGATGATATATTTTCAAAACATAGGTGTCTGAACATTATGCTTATTATACAATTTATACATGTTACAGCAGTCTATTCCTCTAGCTTTAATAGTTCGACTGATAATTATTTATCTTTAACTATTGCTTATTCCAATCCAACGTGTAGTTATTCCACTTTAACTGTTTATCTTATACCTTTTTAACTGTTCATTATACCTCTTTGACTGTTCATTTTACCTCTTTGACTGTTGATTGTTGCTCTTTCACTGTTGATTGTTACTCTTTCACTGTTGATTGTTACTTTTTCACTGTTGATTGTTGCTCTTTCACTGTTGATTGTTGCTCTTTCACTGTTGATTGTTGCTCTTTCACTGTTGATTGTTGCTCTTTCACGGTTGATTGTTACTTTTTCACTGTTGATTGTTGCTCTTTCACTGTTGATTGTTGCTCTTTCACTGTTGATTGTTACTCTTTGACTGTTGATTGTTGCTCTTTTACTGTTGATTGTTGCTCTTTCACTGTTAATTGTTACTCTTTGACTGTTGATTGTTACTCTTTTACTGTTGATTGTTGCTCTTTCACTGTTGATTGTTACTCTTTGACTGTTGATTGTTGCTTTTTCACTGTTGATTGTTACTCTTTCACTGTTGATTGTTACTCTTTGACTGTTGATTGTTACTCTTTCACTGTTGATTGTTACTCTTTGACTGTTGATTGTTACTCTTTGACTGTTGATTGTTGCTCTTTCACTGTTGATTGTTACTCTTTGACTGTTGATTGTTACTCTTTTACTGTTGATTGTTGCTCTTTCACTGTTGATTGTTACTCTTTGACTGTTGATTGTTGCTTTTTCACTGTTGATTGTTACTCTTTCACTGTTGATTGTTACTCTTTGACTGTTGATTGTTACTCTTTCACTGTTGATTGTTACTCTTTGACTGTTGATTGTTACTCTTTGACTGTTGATTGTTGCTCTTTGACTGTTGATTGTTGCTCTTTCACTGTTGATTGTTACTCTTTCACTGTTGATTGTTGCTCTTTCACTGTTGATTGTTGCTCTTTCACTGTTGATTGTTGCTCTTTCACTGTTGATTGTTACTCTTTGACTGTTGATTGTTGCTCTTTTACTGTTGATTGTTGCTCTTTCACTGTTGATTGTTACTCTTTGACTGTTGATTGTTACTCTTTTACTGTTGATTGTTGCTCTTTCACTGTTGATTGTTACTCTTTGACTGTTGATTGTTGCTTTTTCACTGTTGATTGTTACTCTTTCACTGTTGATTGTTACTCTTTGACTGTTGATTGTTACTCTTTCACTGTTGATTGTTACTCTTTGACTGTTGATTGTTACTCTTTGACTGTTGATTGTTGCTCTTTCACTGTTGATTGTTGCTCTTTCACTATTGATTGTTGCTCTTTCACTGTTGATTGTTACTCTTTGACTGTTGATTGTTGCTCTTTCACTGTTGATTGTTACTCTTTGACTGTTGATTGTTGCTCTTTCACTGTTGATTGTTACTCTTTGACTGTTGATTGTTGCTCTTTCACTGTTGATTGTTACTTTTTCACTGTTGATTGTTGCTCTTTCACTGTTGATTGTTACTTTTTCACTGTTGATTGTTGCTCTTTCACTGTTGATTGTTACTCTTTCGCTGTTGATTGTTGCTCTTTCACTGTTGATTGTTGCTCTTTCACTGTTGATTGTTACTCTTTGACTGTTGATTGTTGCTCTTTCACTGTTGATTGTTACTCTTTGACTGTTGATTGTTGCTCTTTCACTGTTGATTGTTACTCTTTGACTGTTGATTGTTACTCTTTGACTGTTGATTGTTACTCTTTGACTGTTGATTGTTACTCTTTCACTGTTGATTGTTACTCTTTGACTGTTGATTGTTACTCTTTGACTGTTGATTGTTACTCTTTGACTGTTGATTGTTACTCTTTCACTGTTGATTGTTACTCTGACTGTTGATTGTTACTCTTTCACTGTTGATTGTTACTCTTTGACTGTTGATTGTTGCTCTTTCACTGTTGATTGTACTCTTTGACTGTTGATTGTTGCTCTTTCACTGTTGATTGTTACTCTTTGACTGTTGATTGTTACTCTTTCACTGTTGCTCTTTGACTGTTGATTGTTGCTCTTTCACTGTTGATTGTTACTCTGACTGTTGATTGTTACTCTTTGACTGTTGATTGTTGCTCTTTCACTGTTGATTGTTGCTCTTTCACTGTTGATTGTTACTCTTTCACTGTTGATTGTTACTCTTTTACTGATTATCCTGGTTATTCCTTTTCAAATTGTGATTGTTCTGGTTATTAATCTTTAAACTTATTTTCCTCTTTAACTTTTGGTTATTCCACTTCAAATGTTGACTATACATTTTTTTGTACCTGCATTAATGTTGATTATTCTAATTATTTTTGTTATTCCTCTTTATCTTTTAATTTTGTGTGTTTCCTCTTTACCTTTTGATTATTCCTCTTTAACTTGTAATCCTATACTTTCCTCTTTACCTTTTTATTATTCCTCTTTAACTTGTAATCCTATACTTTCCTCTTTACCTTTTGATTATTCCTCTTTAACTTGTTATCCTATACTTTCCTGTTTACCTTTTGGTTATTCCACTACAACTGTTGACTACACATGAATTACTGTTGATTATTCAACTTTTATTGCTAATTATTCTGGTTATTCCTCTTTAACTGATTATTCTTGTTATTACTATTTCTATTTAACTGTCGATTATCTGTTATTTTTGTTTTTACATTTCATTTACAGTACGTAACATTAATAACGTACTCAAACCCTGTGCCATTGAGGTCGAATTACAACACACCTTCTCCGTAGTCTCGACCTCGTTTTGATTGCGTGAGGTCGTCTGTTCGAACGCCGATCGGGTCAAATGAAAAACTTCAAATTAGAACTTGCTTCTCCTCTTAGCACTCGTTGTGTAAAAGTAAGAGCAAAGACTGGTCGGTACGGAGTAAGTGTTAAAATGTGTCTGGTCAGGTGACTGGTCTAGAGCTTCTTCTGGTCTTTTACGTTGGGAACTCGCTCTTTTAAGATATGGCTCAGTGTGTCAGTCTTGTATACAAACAACAGAATTAATGTTCATGTCATATTTTATAATTCCGTCCTGAATATGCATTCAACTTTCTACTTGACGTTCAACAGCCACCCGTCATCGTCATCGAAATAGAACTCATCAACAATTTCGCCTCAAAAGAGAGATAGAAAAACCATAATCGCATCTCGATATCAAACATGTTTCAACATTCTTTACATACATGTACCTCGTGATAGACATAAACGACTTTTCTAACCAAAAGACACTTAACGTCAGGGTACCCAAATTGCACCTATTTTGACAGTTTTTTAACCTACGTTCATTTATACTTCAGACAAAAGTTTTCATTCTACGTTTATTTTGTAGATGTATCATTATTCATTATATGGTTTCACAAATTTAATTTTGAATCCATATGGAGTCATAGAAAAATTGGTCTAAACTGACCTCCATACCATCAATGATTCAGAAATGAGGAGTACCCAAATTGCATCCATGCTTAAATTCGCATCGTCAAAAGTATAATAACAGAGCTTTTGTTTAATTAGGGCCCCGCCAAAGGCGGGTCGCCCTATAGTGACCAGTCTGTCCGTCCGTCCGTCCATCCGTCCGTAACACTTTGTAATAACTTTGTGTCCGCTCCATATCTAGAGAACCATTATGATTTCTTACTTTATACTTACATGTTTATTAACCACCACCAGAGGGTGTGTCATGATGTATGTACAACTTCCTAGGTCAAAGGTCAAGGTAAAAAAACTTTGGTTTCAGTTGACAACCCTGTGTCCTGTGGTGAAGATCGTGTCCGCTCTATATCTTGAGAACCGTTATGATTTCAAAGTTTATACTTGACATGTATATGAACCAACACCAGAGGGTGTGTCATAATTTATGAACGACTGCCTAGGGCAAAGTTCAAGGTCAAAAACTTTGGTTTCAGTTGACAACCCCATGTCCTATGGTAAAGATCGTGTCCGCTCTACATCTTAAGAACAGTTATCATTTCAAAGTTTATACTTGACATGTATATAAACCAACACCATAGGGTGTGTCATTATTTATGTGCAACTTCCTAGGTCAAAGGTCAAGGTCAAAAACTTTGGTTTCAGTTGACAACCCCATGTCCTATGGTAAAGATCGTGTCCGCTCTACATCTTGAAAACCGTTATCATTTCAAAGTTTATACTTGACATGTATATAAACCAACACCAAAGGGTGTGTCATAATTTATGTGCAACTTCCTAGGTCAAAGGTCAAGGTCAAAAACTTTGGTTTCAGTTGACAACCCCGTGTCCTATGGTAAAGATCATGTCCGCTCTATATCTTGAGAACCGTTATCATTTCAAAGTTTATACTTGACATGTTTATAAAACAACACCAAAGGGTGTGTCATAATTTATTTACAACTTCCTAGGTCAAAGGTCAAGGTCAAAAACTTTGATTTCAGTTGACAAACCCATGTCCTATGGTAAAGATACAATTTTTTAATGCACATTATTCACAGTGGGTCCCACAGAGATGGCTCCCATCTCAATGATATCTAGTTTTTTCAAATATTTTGAACAATTGGATATTAGTCCATGCTTACTCTTCGTTTTTTAAGAAAATGATACTTGTAACATATTGTATTTGCTCATTTTAAAAAGATGACGTTTTGATGACGTCGCATGGTGATTTTTCAGTAGATTTTGCTTTTTCAGTAAACACTTCATTTGTTGATAAATACTTTGAACAATTTGTGCATATCTAAATATTTTTATCTATGTTGAAAGATGTGCATAGTATCAAATTATAAAAATACAAATTGTTTAGTCTCTAGGAAATCTTGTAAGATTTCCGCTTCTTAAATACAATGCAAGTATTTCCTGTCTAAGAAACATTAATGTATTAACATTTTACCAAACATACTACATTATGTTTATTTTGTTGATCCATTTTCATTATTGTCTTAATTTAATAATGTATTGAAATTTATATTTAGCCTTTTAAGAAGGAGATTATTTTTGAAAAGTACAAGTCGAAATAATTCAATATATAAAATAAAGTTTTTTAGTCTGCACACTGATTAATACAACAAAACTGTTTTTTTTTTCTCAGGCACAAGATTGCATGTATGTTTCATTTTTCTTATTCATTTATTTTGGAGTAGGGGTTTATATCATAACACGTTTATTTTAACACCAAACGCAATAGAACGGTTTATTATGCATACCTTAAAGAAACATTTCCTAAGATCAGTTCATCTACAAAATGTCCCAATAATGTTAGAAATTTCTATAGTTAGTTATATACTATACTCTAAAAACTAAAGTTAATCCAATATGCACATCTTTATTGGTACTTCACTCAAGTTTCTTTACACTGCACCAGTAGCCTTATATCTCCTACTTCACTAGAAAAAACACACAAGTTAAGTTAGGGAGAAAATCAGTAGCTTACATAATAGTTACTTTATCGCCTATTTGGGACAAAATTTTTATTATCCTAGTATAATTTCCTTATACCTTAATAGAAAAATAATTTCTTAACTTAATAGAACAACTTAGCCATTTTTATCAACCCTTAAGTTTCCTTTACAAACTTAAATATAAGTATTTCTGCAAAAAATATCAGAACACAAGGCTTACTTAACATTAAATTATCATATTAAACCTTAAACTTTTGATTAATAGTAACTTAACAAATTTATTTATTTTATTTTAAACTATTTAATGATTTTAAATGACTTTAAATGATATCCAATTAAAATAAATAGAAAAACGTAAACAGAGAGAACGTATGTTTTCCGGATTTTATTGTTATGCAGATTTTTTTGTAAACTATATAGATTGTAATAATATATTAACCACTTTTGAAACTTATAACAAGTTTATCTTGTGAATCCCCTGGTTCATTTGATAATTCACACACAGGGATAAACCTATCTGGGATAGTTGTACCTTTTAGGGTATTTGTTAACAACCAATAGTGCAATAAACTGAATAATTATTAAAAAAAAAAAAAACTGAAAAAAAATATTAAAAAAAAACCATGTTAAAGTTGACTTTATACAATCATAACAGACTATATGCGTAAAAACTGTCGTATTTATTATGGGAGTAAATACGCACACAATAATAGACGTCAACCCCAATCCCAGTGACTAACTAAAATGTATATGTTTTAAATTGTGTTTTTTTTTCAGGTGAAAATAAAGATGTCTTGCTGAATAAGGTACGAATTAAACCCCAGCATTTAAAAACATTTTTACTTGTGCATTCACCATAATTCTGAAGTAAAAAAGAAATATTTGCTACTACATTATAGTTTTTTTGGGGCTTAATTCTGATACATGTCAAGTTGGAATTTATAATGAAACTTATACCTTTTTCTGTAAATATGAAAAGCTTTTTTTGAAACCTGTACTGTATTAAGACATCGAAAATAACCATTATGACTATCGAGTTGAATTATGACTTTGTCTTTATTATTAAAAAGCATTGTATTTAAAATACTTTAATAAAATATCAAGTTCGAAATGGATCTCTGTATATAAAGACAACAGTAGTATACCACTGTTTGAAACCCTGCAATGATATCAAGGTTCAAATGACGACTAAACTTCCGGTAGAAATTGAATCGGTACAAATCAGTGACATACAATCGTACTACAGACGTTCATATATATACATTGTAAGAAGATGTGGTATGAGTGCAAATACACGAGATAACTCTCCATCCAAGTCACACTTTGTAAGAAAAGGCAAATCATTATATGTCAAAGTACGGTTTTCAACACGGAGCCTTGGCTCCCATCGCACAGGAAGCCATTAAGGGCCACAAGAATGACAACTGTAAAATAATTCAAACGAGAAAACAAATAGCCGAATCTATATAAAAACGAAAAACGCTTATAAAACACATCAATAAACAACAACCATCAAGTTCCTGATTTAAGACAGGTGCAAACAAATGCGTTTTTATAGGTACCAACCTTCACCCTTACCTGACACAATAGTATATTAAATAGTTATCAAAGGTACCAGGGTTATAATTTAATACGCCAGACGCGCGTTTCGTCTACATAAGACTCATCAGTGACGCTCATATCAAAACAGTTAAATAGCCAAACAAGTACAAAGTTGAAGAGCATTGAGGACAAATTGATGAACTAAGGTCAAACTTAATGTATTACACCTGCTGGTACCAGCATTTATCTGATAGCCTCTAAAATTTAATATAAAACGTGTCAAATATATACCTGTGATAACTATATATATACAAAGCTACCGTTTTTTTACAGAATTACACAGCTATAGTGATTCAGAACAGTACTAAAAGAATGAAAACAAGTATAAATGTAACCAGTCAAAGTACAACAAGCAAAGCACTATTACAATTGGTTACAAAATCGCCTCATTCTGAAACATTGGTAATGTATACAAGTTTTAAATATTTATGTCATATATCCATAATTTGTTAAAATTGCAAATTACACTTTAATGTATAACTGTACTATACTTTGAAAGAGTCAAATGCACATTTTCATCTTCATTATTTCTAGTATGTACACAAATGATTTATTATTAATTTATAGAATTAATTATATCCCTTATAGTTCCTAATGTAATATGTTTTACAAGAATGCATGAATGCGTCAGGTAGATTGATCGTAACATAAACCAATCTCTGAATAAAGGCAACAGTAGTATACCGCTGTTCGAAAGTCATAAATCGATTGAGAGAAAACAAATCCGGGTAACAAACTAAAACTGAGGTAAACACATCAATTATAAGAGGAAAACAACGAAACACCAGACACACTGAATTTCAACAAAAAAAACAACACGACAATGCAACACACACAGATAAGATAACAACTGCTATCTAATGCATTAAATAGTATTAAGAGGAGATAGTACAAAACATGCTGTTTTATTCTTCCTATTATTTTAAATGTTGACAGAAAACAACTATACTAACTCCGGGATCCACAGAGTTCACGTTAAATTTCAGTGTTAGTGCATCATTACAGTATGGTCATTTCAGACCACAAAAAGGTATGTACATATTATGTAGTTCTGAAATCTTAGGGTCCTGTATACGATTCGTTTCTTTGTACATGTATGTCAAAGAATTGTGTTTACACAAAATGAATGATCTAATTATGTTTTTGAACCCCATTGAAAGAAATAAACTTTCATATGAATTTGAGATTTAAACTGAAAATGCTCATTAGGACCCAACCTTCTGTTTAACACCAGAAAAAGACAGAACAAAGGTATGACTATTCGGCACTTATAACATTATTTAACAAAATTAGAAACTAAAAAATGCCAACCTGCTGAAACTTGCAGTTTAATAAACGAATTCCAAATCCAGAGTTCAGCTGATAAATGAACCAATAGAGCAACTTTTTAAAAATATTACACCTTTTACATTTTTTTTAAATTTAAAAAAAAAAAACATTTTCCATTCTGACCACTATCCAATCTTTCTCAATGATGTCAAGTATCTGAATTTGCTTGTATTGAATACACAAAGTGAGTTATTTGAACATTACCAAATATGTTATGATAAAATTGAGAATGGAAATGGGGAATGTTTCAAAGAGACCACAACCCGACCGTAGAACAGACAACAGCCGAAGGCGATCAATGGGACATTCAGTTTCAACATATAGGTGGATGTTAAGCTATTTGCTAAACTCAACTTTGATTTAATATTATTATGGTTCAACCTACCTTTCTTTTTTATTTTTTTGCACTGACACCATTAATCATTTGAAAACTTTTGTAGGTTTCCTTACGATTGCCATCCCATCAGTAAAAAGAGAAAGATATAACTACATCCATAAAACGATCGACTCGTTATTAGCGAATTCGTCACCAAAAGATAAGGAAACGGTTACTATAGTGATAATGTTTAACGATGATGATACTGAATGGAACAATGAACGAGCATTAAACGTTTCAGAAACGTATGATGAATACATACAATCTGGACATATTCAGGTCATAACTTTACCGCCACAACAATATCCGGATTTTAATATAATGCCAACGACGTATAACGATAGCGTCGAACGTCTAAAGTGGAGAAGTAAACAAAATATTCACTATGCATTTTTATTTAAATATTGTCATAATATCTCAGACTTTTACATGCATTTAGAAGATGATGTTGTTGCAGCCAAAAATTATATTCAAGACATTAGGAAATATAAACGAATTTTTATGAACAATTGGTTTTTAATTAGATTTTCAAATATGGGATTTATCGGAATATTTTTTAAATCATCTAACTTATTGACAATTTCTGATTTCTTTCTATTGTTTTATGCCGTACAACCTTGCGACTTTTTAATGAACATAATTGCAAAAATAAAACTGCAAGAAAAAGAAATACGATATCGTCCAAGTTTGTTTCAACATCATGGTATAATCTCATCTTTAAAGAATAAAAAGCAGCTCATTGTAGACCGTTATTTCAAAGGATCAAAAATTACAAGACGCAAAAAGTATTACAATTTGAATCCACCAGCAGAAGTGGACACGACTATGGTAGTATACGAGACATATACAGCTGATAAAGCTTATCTTATAAATGATAAATATTTTTGGGCAGTAAGTCCTCAAAAAGGACAAACATATACAGTCGTACTGAAGGAGCAACAGACTTTAAAGGCTCTCGTTATTGTTGGAGCCTATCCAACAAAAAAGACAGATTATATTCAAAATGGAGAAGTGCAGATATCCTCATCCCAGCACTGTTCTGATTGGATAAAGCTTGGAGAGTTGACAAAAGGATCGTTTGATAGTGCAAAGGTAAAAAATCCAGACATTCCAGTTCTGTTGAGGAACATAACTTGTATTCAAATCGAGGTCACAAAATCGCAGAATGAATGGGCCATTATAAGTGAACTAGCATTGAAACTAGACGAATAGACGACGTAAATATGAATAAAAATAAATAATTGTTTTTATTTCTTATGACATTTACGATATCAATTTTTCAGTTTTATGAAAATGCAAATTACCTCTGCTGGTTTTTATGCTTTATATACACATGGTTTAATCGGTGCTTAAAGCTTACTTAAGCATGAAATAACATGACGGGTGGTGCTTTCTTAGCAGGATATGATAACCGGGTTTCGTCCCATTTGCATCGGTCTCTGTTTGCTACCTTAATTGACAGGTAAAAGAAATTCCAAATAAAAGAACAATTCTGGAACAATAGTAAAAGCATTTTATACTTTGTGTAATCTAACTTAAAGTTTCTATAGGAACTTTTGTAATGATGAACACATATACATAAACGTTAACAGTGTTTTTACGATCAGCTTTGAGTGTTCAAATTAAAAGTTATAACAAAATTGGTAAAAAAGAACATTTTTTCACTTGTGCTATTCAAATTCATAGATATCAGTTTAATTTTTAAACACAATTTGATATCATAAACAGAATTAATCTCTGTAAACTTCAAAATGATCAGATTTCACACAATTTGATATGCAGGTACAATATGATATCGTCAACTGATTTCTTGTGTCAAAACGTATCGTCAGCTTGTACGACCTTTAAAATTGCGAAAACCCCATCCCATAGGTAAAATGTAAACGAAAAGAAAAACGAGAAATAATTCAACTGGTTCTGAAATGCATCCTGATAAAATTATGTTGCCTGTAATAACAGCACATGACTTTTTATAGCTGACTTTGCGGTATTGAATCACTGTTGAAGGCCATACGAGTTTTTTGGAAAACTGACTACAGACTTTTCCATGGTAAATTTTTGTATTTTATGGGTGGATCAAAACGTATTGGACACATTACAGATGACTTGTTAGAGCGCAGAATAGCCGATCCCCAAGGCGCAGGAATCCAGGTATTCTTTATCCTGTATTGAATATGTTACGTAACCAATACAATGATGAGTTTATGTTATGTGCTGACGGAAAAAAAGATAACAGAAACGGTAGATGGCAAGAAACGAGATGTTGATTATGTTCGGTTTTGAAGATTTAAGGAAAGCAAACACTACTAGTAAACCAAATAAATATTTTGAATGAAATTACTAACTTTTTATAAGGCAAACTATTATTTGGTACTGTTTTTGGAACTTTCTCTTTGTAAAAGGGTACATGCAGACCTTATGTTGAAGGTCTACGACTGAAAGACTGTGAAGAGCTCGCCATACGCCAGAAATTGTGTCTTCAAAAGTTTGAAAGAATGGCAGGTGACAATTGGCGTTAATCGAGATTTGTTTTTGGATTACAGGCGTCATTGTGTCAGCTAACGAAACTTGTGGGAAATGGCCTTTCTTGTATCAATTCGATTCTTTCTAGTGCAAGTGCAAGTGACATATTTGGAACACATTCACATTATGTTAATGAAAGCACAGTAGACATACATCTCGTATCGGGGAAACCATGTGTTTCAACGTTAGAACCAAGATATCTAAAGCAGAGGTCAGACTTTTGGATATCAAGGTTCAATAGCGATGAAGTCTGATAGTATATTTTGCCTTGGAATTGCAATATTAATTCCTGCGTCTTGGGGCTCGGCCATTCCGCGCTTACACAAGTTTTTTGTAATGTGTCTAATAGGTTTTTTGTCCACCCATAAAATATAAAAATTTACCGTGAAAAAGTCTGTAGCAAGTTTTCCAAAATCTCTTTGTTGTTTCCCGATACCACATTTCCGATGCTATTCTTTTGGACATAAATCTGACCGTCTCCAGGAAAAGAAGAAGAGAAATATTATCTAAACATTTTTATTTTTATTTTATTTTACCATTTGGATAAAATAAGAATAGTAGTGTCATCGTCTTCAGGTCTCCTTGATGATAAAGATGCCGGTGAGTGTTTCATTAGAGAGAGTAATCAAAATTGCTTATGAGTAAGTATTTTTTGTGGCGTGCAAAAATACTTTTGAGAGGAACCTGATGATGAACGTTGATGGAGTTTGACTGGTGGCTTCAGACAAATCTTATATGGAGCTTTGCTCTATGTTTCTGTGCCTTGAGCCACAGTCCTGACTTTTTTCTGACCACGATAGTGACTAAAATGGAAACGAAATCATTTTCCACGTTTAAAAACATTTACTTTTTATGAAATCAAAAGCAAAATCTGACACCCCGAGCAACACTTTGTATTTTGATGAAAAATTAGTTTTAAAACCAATTAATTTAAAGTAAAAAGCTAGTACATTGTATTTGGTTAAATTCCATGATATGAATTCTATTCTATATAAATGATACGTGGGGAACTCGTCTAAAGTAGTTTTTATCCTGAAATTTGCATATGAAGCCTCAAAATCTGCAACACGGAAAAGTATGTATTTCAGAAAACAGAGCATAAAAATAACTGTTTCTGCTTGCAGGCAATAAATTATGCTTCAGTTCCTAATAAAGAAATAGTGACTGATTTCATGTATATTTTTATAGTAACGCACCAATTACTTACATGCTAACTAAAAAGTGAAATACTGAACTTTGAGGAAATTTAAAACGGAAAGTCCCTTATAAAATGGCAAAATCAAATGATAAAGCACATCAAACGAATGGACTAGAACTGTCATATTCCTGACCTGGTACAGGCATTCTCAAATGTAGAAAATGGTGGATTGAACCTGGTTTTATAGCGCTAAAACTCTCACTTATATGACAGTCGCAATATTTGCCCACCCAAAATCAAAATGCAGAAATCGATGGGTCTCTGTGAAAACTGTTAAAATATGGAAAAATAAAGGTTGGCAGGTAGGTGAAACTTACATAAATGAAGAGATAAATGAAAAATACACAGATTGATGCCCGATTTATATAAATCCAAGGCCCTCAATCGGCACCAGAAGCGACGAAGCAGCGCATCTATTTTGGGTGGGCAAATATCAACTTTTTGATATGGGACGAGCTCTGACGTCCCACGACCCCAGCTTGTCTGGCAAAACAGCCGTTGGACGTCAGAGTAATCTCGGACTATCTTCAACAGTACAGAAAATAAATAATTTGTCCTCTTAGTTAAAAAAATAAATAAATAACCGATCTAAAACAAATCCTCTCCCCCCCCTTCCCAATTTTTTTTTTAATTAAATGGTCCTCCCCTTGTGTAAGTAGTTACTACTAGCCAGTCGACACTTAGGTTGTGAGTACGACCCGCTCGTTCGGGTGCACTCGATTACAATCTCAATTAAATATGATTGTCAACTTGATTTTCATATCGAAGGTCTGTGGTTTTCATCGGGCACTGGGGATTCCTCCACCAATAAAAACTGGCCGCCACGAAATAGCGCAAAAGTGGCGTTTAAACACAAAAAATCAAAAACTTTTTTTTTTCAATACACAGTCTCCAATGTTAAAAATTTGGTGTTTTTTTTTTTGTTTTTTTTTTTTTAAAGTAAACAGTGTGTTTGGTTCGGCAATGAGGTATTTTAAGTGCCGATCTATATAATTTTGACAGTTAATCTGTAAACAGAAAATATCCGATTGTTTTTTATTCACATATTTTATTAGATATAAAAAAAATGTAGTATGATTGCCAATGAGACAACTCTCCACAAGAGACCAAATGACACAGAAATTAACAACTATATGTCACCGTACGGCTTAAAAAAAAGCAACGCCCGTACCGCATAGTCGACTATAAAAGGCCCCGAATTGACAAATTTAAAACAATTCAAACGAGAAAACTAACAGCCTAATTTATATAAAAAAAAATGAACGAAAAACAAATATGTACATGCACATGAACAAACGACAACCACTGAATTACAGGTTTCTTACTTGGGACAGGTACATACCTATACAGAATGTAATGGTGTTAAACGTGTTTTTGGGATCCCAGAATCCACCTGTCTTGTTGAAGACTGTTGCCCTGCAATTTATCTGTCTTTTGAGGAAGACTGTTGCCCTCCAATCAACTTTTCGTTATTTTTTTTGCTTGGTTAATTTGTCACTGACGTATTCCCTACATTCCCATTTATAAATATAGGTTTTTAAACCATGTAAAAACGTAGGATCAGCTTTTTCTGAGTGCACGGCAAGTCTTTATTAAACCACTTAAACGAGCATAAGACCAATATAGGTAAACCAGCTTACATACAACAGTTGATAATAAAACGAAAAGTTTGAAGTAGAAAGAATCATTGGCTAAAAAAAGAAAAAAGGCAAACAGACAAAAATAGTACACAAAACACAACATAGAAAACCAAAGATTAAGCAACACGATCCCTACAAAAACAAAGGTTGATCACAGGGCGAGCAGATCCTGCTCCACATGTGGCATCCGTCGTGTTTCTCATGTAAGTACAAACCCGGAAACAAGTCTAATTCGGTAGGTGACATTCGTGAAAAGGGAACAGGATTGTAGTGAAGACATTAGGAACATATCCGCTATCATCTGTAAAACTGATATTTCATAAACCGTGATGTAGCTATATATATTCATAAGCTGAAAATGACAGTTAACTGCAATTGAATCATACCAATACCGGAGCACTTGTATTCGGTCTATGAAATCCTTTAGGACTGGTAATATACACGAACAACAGTACTGCAGATTTCCATCTTTTTTCATTTAGTTTGGTAGAGACAAAGAGTTTAAAAATTTATCAGCCTATTACATTTGATAGCTCAAACATGAAAAAATCTAATGAAAACAGCCAAAATAAACTTTTACTGAAACACTTTCGTCCTTAGATTGAGTACACCTATATCATTCATGAACTTAACATTAACAGTCAAATGTATTTTGAACCTGCCAGTATAGTAATAAGCCATTGTGTAAGTCAATGTGCAAATAGCTAGTTGCCTCTTTAATGATTGATTTATTGATGGTTGCTAAACATCCAGCGGCAATAACTTCATGCTTGTTTAGGACGAGAACAAATTGAAAATAATTCAAATATGTAGTTCCTTTAATAGAGGTCGTGAAGGATGCATGTCGGGAACATGTTGACATGAATATCAATTGCATGGTCATCTTTATAAATTTACTGTTTGCCAAAAAAAATGATTATTCGAAATACCGAGGATTTTCCCATCCAGGCATGATAGATTACCTTAGCCGTATTGGCCCAACTTTTTTGGAATTTTGGCTCCTAAATGCTCTTCAACGTGTTTGATTTTCTATCTATTTGGATCTGAGCGTCACTGATGATCATGAGTCTTATGTAGACGAAACGCGTGTCTGGCGTATTAAATTATAAGCCTGGTAACTTTGATAACTATATAGACTGACACTGGCAAATTATGGTATATTAGATGTGGACAGAAATTTTGCCTTGCAACAGGTCTTCTACGGACCCATCGTTAAAGTTGTTACAACGTGCAGAGCGTGGCACACTGTCTTCAGAAAACATCGGAATTAACGTCCCTACTCTGACCCGACGTGGATGTGTACTTGTACATCCCGCATGTCCAGAAGGACACACTTCGGGAAGAGTTATATAGCCAGACGAAAGAAGATCTATTGTTACCATATTTCTATTTCTATGAAAATAGCCAGTCAGACCCCATTTATAATAACAAATGATTCCTATAACGTGGAGTTTAGGTATAGATATTTTAAATTTCATACAATTTAGTCTTAGTACATGTATGGCATTTACAACCTGATATTTGTGGGAAAGCATATATTTTCGTTCATGTATCAATTCGTTGTTCACACTTACAAATCTTTAAAAAAAACATCTACAACAATTGTATGCATTTATTTCTTAAAACGAGGATTTTAAAACCTATTTTTTGCACTTTTGTTTATTTTATTTCCAACATTTACCGTTTAGTAAAAATAGATATTTCTTGAATGATCATCCATATCGCTTGTGTTCTAGTCACTTCTATTGTTACACATTGTAATTTACTTGGCCAATTCGAATAACTTCTATCCAGATTTATGACACTTTGATGTCCATGAATACTCTTAATGTATTTCCAGTTTTCACAATTTTGTGAAACTTTTAGCTTTCCTTCTGATAATATATCATCCGGTTGTTCTGGCAATCCAAATTTTATATATATTCCTGTAACTTGTTCGGGTTTATGAAATTTTATGGTGAATACGTCACCCTGCTTGGGGGAAATACCCCAGAAATATTCGTCCGTGAGGCCATACGGATTCTTCGGGAAATGTTTCTCGAATGTTTCAATCTTTGTTTCAATATCTGCTGGCGGATTGTCATTATAGAATCGTTTTTTAGAAGATTTCTTTTTTAATGTACCATCTTGCAAAAATTGTCTTTTACCTCTGAGTGATGATACAACACCAACATGTTGAAATAACGACGGTTTGTGTCTTATGTCTTTAAATTGTGTTTTTACGTGCTTAAGATATCCCAGCAAGTTGTCACCTGGTTGGTCGTTAAAAAACATTAACAGAAACTTTGCCAGAACTAATAATTCATCATTACGTACTAGTTTTCCAACGAATCCAAGATTACAGAAATCTAGACAAAACCATTTGATGCGTTTTTTATTCATCGTTGAAATAAAACTTTTTATTTTATAGAAATAATTTGGAATGGCTTGTATATCATCTTCCAACTGAATATAATATTCAGATATATTGTGGCTGTACATAAACATGTAAGCATAATCTATATTTTGCTTGCTTCTCCAAATAACTCGTTCGGTAGCATCGTTAAATGTACGATATAAACTGTTGAAGTCAGGATATATTTGTTCGTGGTAGTGAAATATATGTAAAAATCCTGAATCAAAATGCTTTTGGTATTTTTTCTTGAGATCGTTTGCTGTATATTCTACCCATGTTTGATTTTCGTCTGCCATATATAATGCAATCACGATTTCCAATCGTTCCTGCTCGCTTGTCAACATTATAAGGGATTCTAAAGTATTCTCCAAATAACTAATTCCTGGTCTTTGCATTGTCGGTATACCAATAGTAAGAAAACCTTAACAAAGATAAAAAAAAAAACACAGAAAATATAACATATAAAATCACAAAAGCAGATTGTATTTGTTTTGTAGTTATTGAAACACAACTGATGAGCTTTGTTTTGTTAAAAAAAAAACCTATCTTTTATGTCTCTTATTTAATTTGTTTGAGTTGGCATCTTGTCAAAATGATAGTTCTTTTCGAAACAAGAAGAACTCTGTAATTTGTGGGATCAAATAACCACCTACCATTGATTGGGAATTGTATACAGATATGAAATTTAATCATGAATAAATGCATTTAAACAAACTCTTACAATATTGCACGCACTATTAATATGCATTACTGTTAAGAAGAAATTGTATTGTACACAATAGGTTAAATCCCAAAATCGTTTTCACATATTAGAGGATTGAATACCCTTTTTTTATGTTTTTATTGATGTGTATACTGGGGAGATTTAGCTCAAACACTGCATAAAAGTTCGAGAGTTTGTGAGTGAGCAGCCCAGTTTACATCACTCCTAAAATATGAGAAAGTGTCCTATCTTCATCCACAAATATTATATGTTTTTCTTCTTCATCAATTAATACATGTGCATTTATGTAAGTAAATCACATTTGAAAGCCAGGGTGTATCAATACGTTTTGATATATGCTACATGTGTTTGGGTATGATAAACATGATATGATATACTGCAAAATACACATTTACTACCCGATACATTGATTATTGTATCAGATTTTCATCATATTTACGTAACTATATTGTAAAATATCCGTTGCTGGACACATGATTAAACCTCTTTTTGGCGTGTTCGTTGCGCTCAGTTCACAAAAAGTTTCATATGGTGACTCGCAGCGGACATTTAACAATATAAATAAGCAGACAACCTGATAATCGGTACATTGTATTTATCATTCGAGGGGTAAAAATGTGATAGCTTTCTCTACATACAACCCTCCTTAACATGCCTTTTTTTTTTTTTTTTTAATAAATGTATTGTTTCTGATATTTAACACGTTTTTCATTATATGAGTTATTTGTGTATATATATTAGTGGAATTTTCCTGAATAATTAGGATTATTTATTTTGTAATTCTCACCAGCATTGGAAGTCCGATAGCAAATGTCTTTTAAATGACTAAAATCCACGGTTTATAAGTTTGTGTGTGAATTTTTAAAGATCGTCTTATGTTATATCACATTTCTTTAGATTAAATAAGTGACAATAAATAATAAAACAAATGAAAAAATATTGAATTATAGTAAAGTTTAATGTTGAGCAACACAGGCAAACTTTGAGTATTTACATTCAAATGAATAATAATGAACAGTACTCACAAGAACAAAAATAGTATTAACCACTTGCAATGTTTTTAAATGGTTTTCATTCAAAGCATCTTTTAGTAATACATGTATTGTCAATAAATCAAACAAAAGTAAGAATTCCTCTCTTGGTATTTCGTTTTGGATAAATAGATATATAATTGATTAGAAAAGTAATACTTTTGTTTTCACATCGTTGAAGAAAATATCAATTCCCTTATTTATACTTTTGAAGACTTAATTTATTTAGTATTTTTCACATTTTGTCATACAGACCACTTTTTTGTTTTCTGTTTCTTTCCAAACTGATAAAATATAATGTCAGACAGTGTAAGGAGAAGGTACTTACTAGGTATATTTTCAGTTTGCTTAACTTGAAGTTTCTACCATATGAATTTAAAAATATGCAGAAATTATGGCAGAGGTTTCAAAGCAACACCACAAAAAAAAATTGTTAGTTTTATAAATAGTATTAGGGAAAAACTCAGTTGTGGACAACCACAATAAATTCTCGATTTTTCTCTTTCTTTATTTTAGTAAACGATTTAAGAATTTATGATATGTATAGATACAGTGGTAAATGTATGAATATTACGTTCAATGCGAGTTTTGTTCCTCTATTTCTTTTTTTCTTCCAGTGAATGTTTGAGTATCCGCACCGTTAATACCATCACATAATACTATCTTTTGCCTTAATCAAAATAATAATTCATTTCATTTCAAAATTGTTTTCATTCCCATGTGCTCACTTTAGAAACAGAGAATATCTATTTTGTATGACAGGTCAATGGGCATATATATTTTTTTAATTTTTTGTTTAATAGTAGCTCAAAACTAAGCACATTCTGTATGTATGTGCTTGTTGTTAAAAAAAGCTGACTATGCGATATGCGCTTTGCTCATTGTTGAAGACCGTACGGTGATCTATAGCTGTTTATTTATGTGTCAATTGGTCTCTTGTTGATAGTTGTCTCACTGGCAATGATACCGTATCTTTTGTAACTGTTCCGGACCATACGAGTATTTGGACCATACGCGTATGGTCATGACCATGTACGTATACACACAAAAGTTATACACGTAAGCTCTTTAATATTATTTAGTTAAAGTTCCATGTCTTCCCGATAATTATTGATTGATGTACTGTGGATTCATTATTGTTCGTGGAGTACCATTTTTTATTTTATTTCGTGGACATTGATTAACCATGAAATTCAATACAAATGAAGTACACACTTTTTACAGGCTTGTATGCAGACTGGTAAATTAAAACCTTGCAATCAAATATACACGATTGTAAGTTACACATGTCATTACGTTTTAATTTATTTTCACATTCAATCGTCTTTGTGACGCTGACCTCGGTTTATTATAAAGGTCGGTGAAGCATATGAAATGTAGATTATACTCAAACCGATGTAAGGAAACTTCACAGGGGAAATTAACTTCGTGTTCTGTATTTTGAACTCTTATAGTTCCCGATGTAAAGAAAATTCAAAAGAAAGTTAAACATCGTCTTCTTTATTTGTAATATTTCATGAACTCTATTAGTTCCCGGCTCAGTAGTAAATAAGTGTTTTGACTTACTAATTACTTAATATTTATAAATTTAAAGACTTTCAACTTGGTTATGAATGACATACTTCTTTGTTTAGTTAATTCAAATATTCGTTTAAACAAATTTAACCCTTATTAATATCGAATTAAAAAAAATGGCAAAAGATTTAATTAGCTTCTAGTAAAACGCTTTATAGATTATTAATTCAAAGCTTTCGTTAAGGGCATACGATACAGTTTTGAACCTGTATTTACAAGGTGATGAAAATTTGCATATAGGCTATTTTTTACCTCATTAAATCAAATATGTAATAAAAAATATAACATTATGTGCTACTTTTTGAGTAAAATGAGGTCGAAATTTTGTATATTTGCTCAAAATTCAGATTTGTGTCCGTATTTTCTATTTCGAAAGAAAGACATAACTTTTTTGTTTTAAAAGATAAACACAAAATGGTTTTTCTTAAATAATCGGTACTTTCTGTATTTTATAAGTATCATTAAAAATTATGCAATTTTGATTCCGAAATAACTCTATATTTATCAAATGTTCATGAATAGAGGTTACAAGGAAGTAATTATTTACATAGGCGACAATGGTAGCCTTATTTGGTCCTGCCTTTTCACTATCAAAGATCCATTAAAAAAATTTCGAATTCTGAATTATCAACACCTTTGGGTGTAATTGCAATGGTCAAACACATATGGTGCCGCAGCTTTTTTGATAGAAAAATGGCATTTTTTAAGGGTACTCAACGGTTCCGGAATTTTCGAAATAGTATGAATGAAGAACACCCCTTGCTTAATTTGGCACAGAAAATCTTGCTAGTCTTAGAGAGTTTTCTCTAAATTTCTCGCTATTTCTACACCAATGGCCAACACTCATTTCTCACTATTTCAATTTTAATTTCTAATTACCAAGGCAGCAGAAAATAAATTTACTTCTACCTATCATCTTGGATGTAAAATCTAGGTGGCGCCAGCGATCTATATTTACTTCCTTTTAACCTATAGGAGAACACGTCATTTTTTGCTGCATGTTTATCAAAATTTATAAACAAAATGCGCTGTTTACAGTTTTATAAAATTTGGGTCACATAATCTCCTTGCAAAATGAAACAAATTGCTGTTTTAAAAAATAGGGGTCCATGCACTCGTTTTCAAATTAAATCAGTTTGAATGATAAAAATCAGTCGAAAAATATATCTTTTCCCGATATGTCAGAGTTTGACGTCGCGAAAATAACATTTTACGTTAGCAACGTCATTACCTTCCCTGTAACTGTATCGTATGCCCTTAACAGAAATACGATAGTTATTTTTTAGCTTGTGTCATATTATTTTAAATAGACGTGTTATATACTGTAAATTAAATGTAAATATACGAATTTTCTTTAGTGTCTTAATATCGTAATATTACATATTCTCTTGTAATTTTGTACAGAATGGCTCTCTTTTTATTTTTATATATTTTTACACCTAATTATATTGTATTGTCATATATTATTAAAAGAGATAAAAATTGAATTGGAAAATTGGCATTGAATTACATAATTGAAATACTAGAAAATTCCTATAAAAAATTACTAAGATTGCCGTAAATGTTTTATAATTTATTTACATCTTTATCAAAAATTCCTATAAAAAATTACTAAGATTGCCGTAAATGTTTTATAATTTATTTACATCTTTATCAAAAATTCCAATGAAATATCAAGTTTTTGTAATTCAATCCTGAGGAAGTCGTAAAATTTAAAATTATCAATTAAATGCATGTTATAAATTAACATAATATGTAAAGCAAATCTTCAAAACAAATTATTTCTGATAACTCCTTCTAGGGCGTCCGTTTTATTTTTCATAGAAGCTTATCATTATCTTTAATAACTATTAATTTTATTAAACATAAACAAATTTTAAAATCTTATGTCATGCACATTTCCGAACATTTGATCGTGATTGATGTATATTTTACAGGCTCCACTCGAGTTAAAACATTGTTTATACATTTTACCAAGAACGATTTATACTGTGTATGTACCAAATTAACCTTATACTGACCTTGAAATGTGTTACGGTTTTTGTGTTGTTCGGATTATCTTATTGATGTTCACCAACCATCTCTTTACATTCACTTCAATCATATGAATAAAAGTAAACTGGACTTTTACTTACTTTTAGTTTTTCTAAAGTGACCGTAAATTAATGCGTCATCTCTGTTGACTTTGAGCTGGAATCCAACTGCAGTATCTGATTGTGTGTTAGCTGTATCCAAACGCTCTATTTTTGTTGCATTAGACTGTGATGTAAGAAAAAAGTTAGGAAACGGTTGTTTAAAATACTAGTAGGTTGTAATAAAATTGAGAACGGAAATGGGGAATAATGATGTCAAGCAAAACAACGATCCGGCAAAATAGCTGATCACAGCCGATGGCCGCCAATGGGCCTTCAACACAGTGAGAAAACCCTAATGAGGTGGTCCTACTGCCCAGCCACCCCCCCCCCCCCCCCCCCCCCCCAAAATGTGTACCATTTCAGTGAAAATGGACGTCGCACTAAACTCCAAAATCATACAAATGAACTAAAATTAAAAAAAAAAACAATATGCAAGACTGACAAATGCCAGAGGCTCCTGATTTAGGACGGGCGCAAAAATGTGACGGGGTTAAACATGTTTTGTCCGATTCCCCCCCCCCCCCCCCCTTTTATACCTATAGCTAAATGTACAATAAAGAAACACACACACTACGCCCAGTAAAACTCAGTTTAAAGAGGTCAGAGTCCGATGTGAAAATAACTTAGTGTCCTTTATATTTTGCTGTTCGGTGTGATCCAAAGCTCCGTGTTGAACGTCGTACCTTGACCTATAATGGTTAACTTTAATAAATTGTTACTTAGATGGAGAGTTGTCTCATTGGCACTCACACCACATCTTCCTATATCTATAAGATTAAGAATTCGCAGTTGAAATTGACTAAGAGATCCCGCGTCATCGTTTCGCTTAGACGTTAAGCACGTTATTGCGTCAATACCGTGTAATCAACCAGTCCGCACTAATAAACAGTTTTTCTATAAAATCATAACTGTTAAGTTATATAAAATTTATATCCATAGACTAGTCAGGTAAGTACTATTCCGAAAAATACTACAAATTGTTTTATCATATTTAACAGTAGTATAAAATATGGACAACATATTGACAAAACGTCAAAAATATGCGTGTCAGACGTAACAGACTATACACATAATAACCTTAGCAGGGGTGTTTGTGTTCTTCAAAACAGTGGTATATCCGCGAAAATTCGAATGAATTATATGCTTTATATATAGAGTATTACAATATTACTGAATATGCGTTCCTGTAACGACCAACGCTATATTTTGGCAAAAACAAATAGTTTTTCTTATGGTCAGATTTAGGAAAACGTTAAGCTATCAAAATTCATAGGTTAAAAAATATAAGATTATATGATATTTCGTTTGTGTAAATTATGCTCATAAAAGTATATAGATAGACCAAATCAAAATCGAATTTTTGCAGCACTCACACATGGCCAACTATTGTCCTCAGTGTAAGCCAGTACGAGTTATCGCGCATGATTTTGATTTCATATCCGTCTGATCAGTCTTTTCTACTGTTATATCTACTTTACGTGAGTCTGCATTTATGTATGCCGTCATACGACAAAATTATTTTTATGTCTACCTGTGCGAATTTCAAACGCGCAATTTTACACCAGTAATGAAAACCTTCTTTCATTTATGGGTAGACTTTACATAGATAAATTCAGCCGTATAAGAAAAGCAAAATGAGAATGTTAAATTTGATGTATGCCTTTTTGTGCTACTTTGTTACATTTGTTGTTTATGTAGTGATATTAAGATGATAACACAATATTGACTGTTGTACCCCTATTTTTGACATTTTTACTCTTTGAGTATGTTTGTTTTGTTCATGCATCGTTGACAATGTAATGGAATTTGATGCGACTGTCATACAAGTGAGAGGTTTAGCTAGCTATAAAACCAGGTTCAATCCACCATTTTCTACATTAGAAAATGCCTGTACCAAGTCAGGAATATGACAGTTGTTATCCATTCGTTTGATGTGTTTGGACTTTTGATTTTGCCTTTTGATTTTTGATTTTCCTTTTTGAATTTTCCTCGGAGTTCAGTATTTTTGTGTTTTTACTTTTTTCTGTGTGTGATATCTTATCAAGACAACATGCTGAGTTTGTAAAGACAATGTTGACACTCGTAAATAATTTGACTACCCTAAGTAAACAATATTATAAATATATGACACTGTAGCATGCTAGGTTCCGCGGCATGAATACGAGTTGTATAAAGATTATAAACTGACTTTATTTCCCGAAAGATATACAATTCGATTATACCGAATATCAAACCATGCAATACAAAATAAAAAGTAGAAAAAGGACAAATATGAGATCATGATTACCAAACATATATATATATATCTTTCGACGTAAACCCGAATATGAGACAGCGTAGAATTTGAATACTAGTATACATACACAAACACAAACTCATTGCAACATTTTGCTTTTTTATTTAAAGAATAAATTCAGTCTTTACTAAAAGAATAAATTCAGTCTCAGTTACCTCCCAGAATTGTTTGTTTATTAATATTTGCTCTAACTTTTCAGCCATGATTTCTGAGAGAAAAATTGGCCTCCAACACTAAATGCTTAATAGTACGTTTGCCCGCGACGATGCAGTTTTAATAGTACTTTTGCCCGCGACGATGCAGTTTGTTTATAAATCACAATGGAAAACACGCTACAGTACATCAACGTATTGTCCTTTAAATAGCTTTAATTTTGCTATGTGAAAAAAAAGACAAATGTCGTATTAATAATGAATAAGTATAAATGTACAGCTAAATTTTCAGATTTCTTTAAAAATGTCTTCAGTTACGACAAACTGTTTAACGATTTGAAAAGCAGCGTCTTCTAAGTAAAATAAGATTGCAGATTTTGGCACTTCTATCACATTCACTGGCTACCTATAAAACAATAGACAATTTTTCAAATTGGATTGTTTTTTTAAAGTTTGGATGTTCCGAAGTGACAAAGTTTTTCTATAAAAGATCAGTTTGCAGGTGATCTTAGAATGGACACTATATCAATACATATTTCTCAGTTTCAACAATATTTATACACGCTTCACATGTTCGTTGATGGATGGAAAGGTCTCTCACTTACAATAATGATATAGTCTTAGATTACTTTTTTTTAATATAAATATAAGCCAATCGAAGCACATACTAATGAATTTATATACTGATATTCTCAAATTTTCCTAAAACCGTAAAGAAAGTCCCACAGAAAAAGTGTTTACAATAATGTTCCGAGTATAATATATAAAAAAAGGGGGAGGGGGTACCTACCCGGAAAATAATATTACTGATATGTATAGGAAAGTTTAAACCACGGATTTGACTGAACTTGACAGTGTTATCTGAAATTCACAACAGGTGATCAAATGAATGATGAAATTTGTGAACTTCACACGGATATCTTTAGAAAACATGCTAATCGAAACAACAGGGGTCGCAGGCATCTGTTTGCATGTATAATACTAAGTTTTAACGATTCCAACTATCTCATTCATTCGATAAATAAATAAATGAAAAATTATGCAAATAAAAGTAAACTTTACCTTAACAGAACAATAATTATAATAAGTTTCCTTTTTAATACAAATTTTACATAAATGTTCAAGTATAAAATTAAATATATTTCCCGATAGAAACTTCTGAAAGGAGAGAGACAAATTAAAATTAATTTTATTTTGTTCTATGCGATTTATTTTTCTCAGTAACAGTTAAAATGATAAAAGGAGAATGTACATCAAACAAGCAATAGACTAGTATACATCACATGTACATAGTACAGCGATTCATATTGCCAACCAAAAGCAGTGAAAAGGTATAAAATTGATGAAAGAAAATTTGACGTTTAAAGATTTCATTCCAAATCAATACAAAAGATCTTCTGAAAGTGTTACTGCATCTGAAAAATTTAAGATAATGACACTTTTCCTGTTTCATCAAAACTTAATTATTGGTCTTTTTAGAACATGAAAATAATATATATAAAATATGTATCCATTACTTCTATGTAAATCAGATGAGCATGTTTAAGTATCAAAATTGTTTAGTTACGGTCGCCTAACTTATTTAAGGTGGTACCTAACAATACAGGGAGATAACTCTGTAAAATCACCAAAACGTTTTAATTACGTTGTGTTGTTAAGGGAATATTAAGCTTTTCAATGATCAAAATAAGTGTTTGTCAAACTGCTATATAACCAGTGTAATTTTTCTGATTAAACGATTGGTTCAAATTTAAAAAAAAATATATATTTTTGTCAAAGGGTCAAAGTAAATACTTTGTCAAATTTTTATGAAAATTAAACGAGCCAAATTAATTTTAGTTAAGGTGTTGGGTACCACCTTAAAAAAAACTTTTAAAAAGATATGTAAGAAAATTGCAAAAAAAAAAAAAAAAAATCATTTTAGATGGGATTTCAATTTTTTTAATACGCTTCACGAAAAACATCCAAAAGTCTGAGTTAATGTAGTAGTGAATGATTTTATATTATCAAAAATAAAGAAAACTGACGGCTGGACAAAAATATTCTTTTAAATTAAAAGTTACACTTCTTTTACTTTATTTACTAAATTTTTAAATTCATGATATAAAACATTGTATTAAATGTATAAATATTTTATGTGCAAATAGATTAAACTTTGTTTTGTGACTTGTGATCGAGCGATTTACTTGGTAGGACCATGGAAGTACTACATCAATATAATACTTCCATGGACTTAGAATTTTTCTCGCAATTTTCAAACAATGACAATAACTCCAGTTTTGGATAAAAAAGGCCCCGATTCATTAAATTTTCTAAAATATCAAATATATATCATTGGAAAGATTATAAAGCAAAGAATATATATTTATGCCAATGAATTTATTTCTAAAAATAGTGAAAGATGTAATCATATATGAAAACTCCTTTGCAAACGTTTTTGATTTTTAATTGTATGAAGTAATAGGGAATGAACCACTTTTTAAAAAATGAAAATGGCCGTAACTTCTGCTATCCCGATTCAATTATAAAATATGTCATTAGAAAGCTAAGAAAATGTATTTTCTAATGTGATGCCAATGAAAAAGGTATTTATTTTTGTTTACTGTCAGCTAACCAAAATTCAATATTTCCTTTAATAATCTATAGTAAATTTATCGATATCGATTGCGATCAAATTTAGCGCATGCGCACTGCGGGTGCTGATAATAGTTGCGTATGCCTCATATAAATATACAACGGTTTCTGGCAAATGCCTTGCAAGATGTCCAATGTTGGATTTCGCCTCTTTTTACAAATAAACTGTCATTTGCGACGTCATTTATTGAAATTTCAGATTTGTTGCATGCTAAATAGTGCTTTTCCGTAATTGTACTTGAACTCTAGATAACAGCTACATATATTTTGATAATTTGCGTAGACAAAATGACTTCGGTTTGAAAGAAATGAAATGTCTTGCAAGTTTGTCCACTGGACGATTTTCATACGTTTTCAACGTTGTCGATTCGGGACGCTATTTATATATGGTGAACCATCTGAATATATTTCCTCAGATAGAATTTTCTTGATAGTCAAATAATATCAACAAGACCATAAAGTATTAAAAAAAATCCGATGACTGGGGTTGTTCGTTTAGATGAGGTTCTTAAGTTTTGAAAAGGTTGTGTATTACGATAGATAAAAAATCATCTTTTTTTCAAATTTTCCAATTTGGGAAGCGTAAAACTGCGATTTTTTTTTCTCTACAACAAGATTCATATGTATAGAAAACTTGAAAGGGAAAATAAAATTGTGCCTGACGCGTGGCTATATACCTCTCCTTATCAGTTATCATACAAAGCTTATAAACATATGAGATGAATGAATATATAACTAACTTTTTTTTCTGACAATCCTTTCATTTCTTAATTTAATCGTACCGTTTTTAAAGAAAGTAAAGTGAATTTTATGACAAGACCCTTCTAACTTGTAATTCCTGTCAAACTTTTTCAATTAAAGCAAAATATATATCTTCTTTCTTTTCGGATTTAATTTGGAAACGTTTTATGTCAATTGGTCTTTAGGCCACACCAATTTATTTTCTTGTTCTACGGATTTTTGGACTCCAAAATTTGGGGCGAGCGAGCGATTTGAAAATTTTAATAAAAAATATTTAATTTGCAAATTTTTTAGGCGAAGCTTGAAAAGTAAAGGCGAGCGATTATAATTTTTTTTTATAAACATAAAATAGGAGGTTTTGACAATATTAAAACTTGATTTATCACTTGTACTTCTTTAATTTCTGAAGTATTTTTTCCCTGTTCACTTAGAAATGATTAAGTCTGGTCTATTTTTGTGTGACTGACAATGAGACAATTCTCCATTTAAGTCATAATCATAATTACTGCTGAACGACAGGCCCCTGAATCAATCAGGACAGGTGCATAAACAAGCAGCGTCTATGGATAGTTTTGTTTCGCCAGCATACAATATAATTGCAGGTTGAAGGCAAATCCTTCAGAATATCTTTGTACTTTATTTTTTGATAGGGAATATAAGTAAGGGGGAAAGAAACCATTTTTTTGTTCTTTACAGGTATTTCCGCTGTTATAAATTTATATCGGAGCACTCCTACTTTGGATAAATAGGTTTCATGCTGAAACAAATATTCTCACAGATATTTACACAGTGTGGTGGTATGCTTTTATGTTTAAAATCGTTATATACAGGTTAGACTGTGATTTAAAAAACAAATGTTGATGTTGTTTTTATAATATTTACCAAAAAAAAAATCGGGAAAAGGACATGATTACATTTCCGCATGCGGGAAGCGGGACTATAAAAAAAATAAAAAAAATTCTGTTTTGAAAAAAATAGGTGCGGGCGGGTCCGTCGAACATGAATCAAATTGGTGTTGCCTTAGTAGAGAGTTGTCTCATTGGTACAATGTACTCATCATACCGTATATATCTTATAATTTCATATAGACTTATGCATTACATAATTACGATATATTTTGTTGTTTGTTGCTTACGTTACTTTCAGTAGGAATATTTCATGCATATTCAGTAGAACCAAACATTAAGAAATATCCATATTGATGTGCAAAACAAAAATACCAAGCGAAATAAAAACATATTCCCGCAATAATCATTAATCGCCGTAAAACGTAAACATTTACGTTACCATTTGAGATATCGTGCGTAACGTCTTAACAAACCAAGGGAACCCAAAAGGTGTTTATAAACAGAGAGTAAAACGTAGCGTCAGATCCTTGTGGGCTAAATATGAAACAATAATCTATGATATAATCAGATTGTATTTGACTGATTTATATAAAATAAAAATGAGTTTTGAAAAAGTACAATGCTGAAATCAAACGTCACATAGAATTATTAGTGGTGTTATACAGAGATTCAAGATTTTGCCTTATTAACTTTTATTGTATGACATTTCGACTTACCAATAGCATATTCTGGTATAGTTTGTAATAATTTCTATCTTGAAAAACTGAAACAAAAACAATATCATCAGATATAGGATATTATCGAACTTAAAAGTTATAAAGTAAATGTTAAAATGACTAATTTTAGCCTTTTTCAAAAAGTAAGTCTGAAATCAAGTATAGGACAAAAGTTTAAATAGCATGTTTAGCCTGTTATGTAATTTCTATATAAGTCTAAGATTTAATTAGATTGTAACAGTTAATAGTATTTTACAGTTGACACGAATTTGAAGTTTAACTAATTTGTTTAACATAGAAACCAATGATTTTTCTAAAAAGGTTATCAATGAAAATAACGGTAAAAAAAAAATCCCAATTAATAGCATTTCTTGTTTAACTTGAATGTCCTTGTCAAATGTTCTATAATTATTGTCATAAATTAAAACAATAAAAAATTAGAAGTTTTTTCGATATCATAGTACTACATGTATACCTTGACCTATAATGGTTTACTTTTATAAATTGTTACTTGTATGGAGAGTTGTCTCATGACAATCATACAACATCTTCTTATATCTATATATGATATGATAAACTATATGTTTCTGACCTCTATTTGACTTTTTAGGGGGTTCAATAAATTCACTTACCTTTGGTTGAATTAACAGTCAAATGCATGTAGGTGAAAATAACCGTAATCTGCAGCATTAGCAATATAACAGCTCCTTTAATCACTTTTTGACCGTAAGAATAACAATAATTTCGCTTTGAACATTTCATTCTCAATTATTATGCAGTAGACATCCACAATATTACGATTCCAGCCCAACATAGGGAATACAGTTAATTTATTTTAGTATCATGGTACAGCGATTTTCATATCGACTGGGTTGATAAATATTTCATTCAAAGCAGATCATATTCATATCATGACAAATGATTCACTTTCGTAATTAATTTTTTTAAAGTTCACGGTCAATATCACAGGTAAGTTACATAATTCATTAGTCGAATAAAACTGTGACCGGGAGACTGGCTACTACTACTAGTAATCTACTAGCTCGGCGATGAAAACGAGAGGCTACAAGGCTGGTTGAAGGCTAACGATAGACTAGTCACTTGCCTGAGAATACCCACTTTAACTCCACTGGTAGAATTAGATACACCTCCTATGCAGTAGTTAACAGTAAAATGCTTTCAGGGTAGAATATACATGTAGTTTAAAAAATGGAGGAAGTTGTCAGTACGACTGCCTGACTCATTGTAGTAAAAACTTCAGAAAACATATTTAGTTACAAAAATTGCTTGATGACAATCTCATAATACAAAAGAGGTTATCGAACGTCAATTACATTGTAAATTATATAATAAGAATTTAAAGATTAACAAAAGAATGTAACAAAGATATGTCGCTTAAGTATTAGGCTGAATAAGCGCTAATTGAAATGATAAAAGAATTATTTGATTATCAGAACTATATTTAAAGCTGTGATGTTATTATCTATTATTTATCAAAATTATCATCTAGACAAACTGTCCCGCAAGCTTAAGGCTGTATATGTCGAACACGAGAACAAAATGGAACTTGTCCTCAATACATTGAGCGTATACTTTGCACAAAATGTAATACCACCAATCACGAAAATAGGTCTAAAATATTTCCTTCAATTTGACAGTAACATTTTAAATTAGGTAATTAATCCTACATTTAATAGCAAGAAAACATTTCTGGGTCATACACATATATCTTGGATATTTCAAAACACCATTATTATTTTTATTTGGGGTTTCTATAGAATATTTTGAAAACTTGAGTACACAGGTTAAATAAGGGGGGGAGGGGCATTTGATTGGTCAACTTCCAGATATACTTATTTTCGTATATGCAAATCAAAATGTCATTTGAATTTTTTTCTTTAGTACTGGCAGAATAAAACTTCACTCATGCCAAGTATTTCTTTACTTGAAACAAAGATAAATTCTGCAAAAGTTTTTGAAAAGTGCAATTTAACAAAGACTAATAGGGAAAATCAATCAATTATTGTAATATTACACCTAAAGCCCCGGTCACAACAATTGTACGATTTTTTTGTCGTGGAAGATCTATAAAATAGTTGTGCAAAATGTCAAAAACATATTTCAGCTACGACATGTTCACGAAAGATAAAAAAGGATTGTAATTGTACTGTCGTGGGTCTGTCGCAAGTCGTTCGTGCAACAGTCGTATAATAATCGTAAGTTGTTTTGGGCTATTTTTCAGGTTTTTACTTCATGGAATGCGCGTGTTACTGTCGTGTCACTGTCGTGCCACTATCGTACGCCTGTCGCACAGCAGTCGTGGGTCACTTGCGCGTTTGCATCCGACCTACATTTGTACTTGTGTATGAAGAAGGCCCGATTTATTGCGTGTCATTTTCCATTTGTTTTCAATATTGTTCATTGTCAATATAAGTTCGGTCCAAGTAAACGACGTTTTTTTTCGTTTTCGTTTAAATTATAATTGTTTAGCGATTTTTAAACAAGGATGATTTAAGGATGCCCCCGAAAAGAAAATTTACAAAAGAAACGTGATAGCAGTAAACGTGGATGATGTTGACCAGACGGATGACCCACTACCACAAGCTGGAACATATTAAGATTCTGAATCTACTGGAGACGTCAGGGACGAAAATATATGGGGCACGGCGAATGTACAACTGTCGTTCGACAGACAATAAATGTTGTGCGAGTAAGTTGTATCGTACGAAATTTGGTATTCGTGAGACAATCGTGCAACTTTATTACGAGTGTCTTGCGATAGTCGTGAGATTGTCGTACGACAGTCGTACGATTGTTAACTCATTACATTTACTGCTTGATAAAAGAATTAGGTATTGACAATTCACTTGGAAACTCAACATATACCCTCACGACACTTACCAAAGAGGAAATCCTGGATAATCATAGGTCTGTTCTATGTTCCTTTGGAATTTCAACCAAAGATGAAGAACTGGATCTTCCATCACTGTATTGGATACCTAAACTACCTAAGTGTCCATACAAACAACGGTATATTGCTGGGTCTTCCAAGTTCTCCACGAAACCTCTTTCTAAATTATGAAACTATGAAGTCCAACAAAATACTGGGCATAACATTTTTGAATTTCTGAAACGAAGATAGATTTGGAAATTAGTATGGCGTTCATTATTTAACATCTATTTTATCAGCAATCAAAGACGGGCTTCAAAATTATTGTGAAACTGCCTATTCTAAAGGTGGCGTGAATCAGATGTGGACTTAAAAATTCCAAGAGTACATACAATCTCACTCCCTTTCATCTGGTTACAGTATTAAAACATTTGACTTTTCTACTCTTTACACAAGTATTCCACATTCCAAACTAAAAGACAAATTGAAAGAGTTGGATGCTTGATTTCTTGATTGAGAACATATTTGTAACGTTCGAAGGACGTGTTTTTCAACAGACTGTCGGTATTCCAATGGGAACAAACTGTGCCACTCTTCTTGAAGACTTGTTTCTTTATTATTATGAGGCTGACTTCATGCAGGAACTTCTTAGGAAGAAAGACAAATAGTTAGCAATATCCTTTTACTCTACTTTCTGCTATATAGATGATGTTCTGTCACTAAATCATTCAAAATTTGATGACTGTGTGGAACGCATCTATCCCATCGAACTTGAGATAAAGGATACTACTGATACCGCTAAGTCGGACTCATATCTTGACTTGCATCTAGAAATTGACAATGAGGGTCGGTTGAAAACAAAACTTTACGACAAAAGAGATGATTTCAGATTTCCTATTGTGAATTTTCCATTTCTAAGTAGCAACATTCCAGCAGCACCTGCATACGGGATATATATCTCCCAATTGATACGATATTCCTGTGCTTGCATTTCCTATCATGATTTTCTTAATAGAGGGTTGCTGCTCACAAGGAAGCTATTATACCAACAGTTCCAAATGGTGAAGTTGAAATCATTCCTTCGTAAATTTTACGGACGCCATCACGAGTTGGTTGACCGTTATGGAATAACCGTTTCACAAATGATATCGGATATGCTCCTTACGTCGTAACTACAATCTCCTTCCCTTTCATGAATGTGACCTACCGATTTAGACCATTCACCGGATTTGTTATCACATAAGCAACACGACGGGTGCCACATGTGGAGCCGGATCTGCCTACCCTTCCGAAGCACCTGAGATCACCCCTAGATTTTGGTGGGGTTCGTGTTGTTTATTCTTTAGTTTTCTATGTTGTGTCATGTGTACTATTGTTTGTTTGTCTTTTTCATTTTTAGCCATGGCGTTGTCAGTTTATTTTATTTTGAGTTTGACTGTCCCTTTGGTATTTTTCGTCCCTCTTTTAAATATTAAAATGGTTTATGTTGGTACCCACAACAATGTGTTTATCGCACGACAGTCGCACTGCTGTGTTAAAACAATCTCACGACAGCCACAAGACAGTGACACGACAAAAAAATCGTAGAGCAAAAAAGGTGCATGTACAATTTTCGTCCCAAGACACACGACAGCGCCACGATGCTCAGAATATCGTGCGACCGTCGTACGACGATCACAGATGACCAACGATTTGACAAAATTTCATGTCGTAGCGCTGCATAGATGTGCCGTGGGTTCGTTGTAACCATGGCTTAAAAGATCGACTACAGGTATAACATATGAAAAACGACTAGTCTTTAATGAAGGCGAAGATAGTCTTTAATTTTTAATAGTGTTCCGAAATAAAGGAGGAATAAAGCTAGTTAAGTAATATTGTAAATCTAGGTTTGTGATTATATATGTCTGTAAATAGCACATATTTGCTACTGTTTTCCAGCAAAGAATATATATGTCTTGTGGTTTTCTGTTTTATCAATGACATTTAAAGGTATTTTCAAATGTCAGTCCAGTCTGTCGTGGCCACATTTCACCAATTCCGATGTTGTATAATTCATCCTTATTTAGTTTTATCTTATTCATCGACCTAAGAATATTTGGTAATTGGACAAGAAGCTCTAAAATCCTCGTAGACACCTTTCAGAATACCGTTATTAGTATTCAAATAAACTCATCATATATACGCCAGACGCGCGTTTCGTCTACAAAAGACTTATCAGTGACGCTCGAATTAAAAAATGTTTGAAAGGCCAAATAAAGTACGAAGTTGAAGCACATTGAGGACCAAAATTGCTGAAACTTTTGCCAGACACAGCTAAGGTAATCTATTCCCGAGGTAGAAAAGCCTTAGTTTTTCAAAAATTCAAAGTTTTGTTAACAGTTAATTTATAATTATGAATTCGAACATATCAATGATAACTCAAGTCAACACAGAAGTGCCGACTACTGGGCTGGTGCTACCCTCGGGGAAATAAATCTCTACCAGCAGTGGCATCGACCCAGTAGTTGCAAATAAATTCATCCTAAGATTGAGCCAAAATTTAAACATCTGCAGTGAACGTTTCACTGTAAAGGGAGTATGTCTTAGCTCAAAATACACCATAACAGTATTGGGACTGCTCCACTCTGAGTCATTTTTTACAATTACAGAAATGGACTTCGATTTCGTCTGCTTTCAAAAATCCCAAGAGTCTTCACAGTCATAATTTAAAACACTACCAACGTAAATATAAGAAAGTGCCAAGAGAGTTAAATACGTTCAGTTGACAGTTGCTGCAATTAAAAAGGAGTGTAAACATTTTTTTTGTTCAGCAGGTTTCTTTTGTGCATTTGTTAATTTAAGTTTACTCACAAATACTTATAACACAAAAGAATTTATAATTAAGAATCGGTACATGTTAATAAAATTACGTTGACGGACAAATATTTGATTTGCAATAATTGTCCGTAGTAGTCTAGAAATTAATTTGGTACAATATCGACCTTTTCTTTTGAAGTTTAAGTTTACTAACACGTAATTGTTACTTTTAACACAAAAACGCTTTATAAGGAATGAATCGTTATAATAATTTATGTTAATAAAATTTCTTTAACGAACATAAATTGCAAATCAAAAGATTTCGATAAGATATACTATTTTACAACCCATCATGCAGGACTTGAACAGCAAGTCCTACTACTCAATAAACATAGATGAAACAACAGACATTGCTGTTATCAAGCAGATACCACTCACGGCAAGATTCATCACACCAACATGGGACTCAAGACAACTTTCCTACAACTCATTGATTTACCAGACGATTGAGCAGATACGATCATGACAGCACACAGTATTTTCCTTATAACTCCCCAACTAGAACAAGCTCATTTATTTTGGTTCTGATGGGGCAATCAGGGGTAATATTTGTTGATCTAAAAATAAAATTAAAGACTCTATTAAATCTGAAAACAAATATAAATATATATTTAACATAAAATTTTATAATTTCAATATACAAAGATGTGTTATAAGTGCCAATGAGACAACTCTCCATCATTAATGTATACATATTTTGAAATTATATAAATAATGTCTTCCAGGTTGTTACCAGTTGAAAGCAGTCAACCATAGTTGGTCAATATACAATGCAATGCACACAGACTAGTCAAGCCAGTACCAACATCCAGTACCTGACGAAGGCAAAAGACATCATGATGCAGCTTTTCTTCTTCCACCAGAATTCAGCTGTCCAAAAACATGTTGTAAAAGAGATAGAGGTATACTCCTTTAAATTTCATTAAATGTTAAATTATAAACTGATACATGTATATCAGGTTTAACAATAATAAATATTTTTCATTTTATTTGTCAAATAAAGTTAAGTATTTGTGTTACAAAATGTATCCATCATATCAATGAAATTAATTTTCTTTAACCATTACAGACCATCCTTGGTGACAAAGTTGTAAAACTTAAGGACATTTGTTACACCAGATGCATCTAACACCTCCACTCAGTAGAGGCAGTCAAGCGTTTCCACACAACATTCATTTCCACACTCGCTATTAAGATATTTATATATCTATTACCTTAGCTGTATTTGGCAAAACTTTTATGAATTTTGGTCCTCAATGCTCTTCGTACTTTATTTGGCCTTTTAAACTTTTTTGGATTCGAGCGTCACTGATGAGTCTTTTGTAGACGAAACGCGCGTCTGGCGTATATACAAAATTTAGTCCTGGTATCTATGATGAGTTTATTTCTTATATCTATTGACAAATATAATGCTTACCCATGTTAAAATGAGCATAGACCATGGCATGAAAGAATTATTTCTTAACTGAAATTGAGAATTGAAATGGGAAATGTGTCAGAGACAAAAACCCGACCAACGAGCAGAAAACAATCGAAGGCCACCAACGCGTCTTCAATACAGCGAGAAAATCACGCACCAAAAGGCGTGCTTCAGCTGGCCCTAAACAAAAATGTATACTAGTTCATTGATAAGGGACGTCATACTAAACCCCGAACTATATACAATAAACTAGAATAAGAAATAACACAAGACTAACAAAGGCCAGTGGCTCCTGACTTTGGATAGGCGCAATAATGCGGCGGGTTAAACGTGTTTGTTTTTTTTTATCTCAACTCGCCTCTATATACCTCTAGCCAGTTTAGAAAAAAAATAAACACACAACAATACGCTTAGTAACACTCAGTTTAAAAGAAGTCCGAGTCCGATGTCAGAATACGTAACAAAAGAATCTAAACAAACTTGATGACAATGTTACATAAATTAAGGGGGTTCGCGGGTCTAAATCATTTATATAGGATTTCTCTATATTTTTCTATAAATGAACTTTATCTTATAGTTATTCGAAAAATAAAATAAAAAAATGGGGTCACCGTTCATTTGCGCTCACAATCTGCCTTCGAAAGAAGCATAAAAGTGGTTTTTGTCTGTTGAACTAATAGGAGAAATAAAGGTAATATCGAAATAAAAAAAGAAATTTATTACAGAAATCGCTCAAATTTTACAATAATTTTGTTTTAAGTACAGCATATATCAAAATTATATTAAAAAATATAGGTCACCGATGAGTTAAAAGAGATATTTCAATGTTAAAGCCAAAAAATGGCATTATTCCACCAAAGGGAGATAATTTGGAACTTTGTCTATGATGTTTACATTTTAAAAGTCATCTGGGGCCAACAAGAGTTTATTTTGTTGAATGTTTTTTGTACCATATGATAAAGTAACAACTACAAAAGGTAATAAATAAAACTGGTAATGAAAAACAAATGTTTAATTTTTTTTCTGAAATTTTTATACCCTCGAGCCTCCTTAACAAGGACTACTAGCAGTTACTGACATGCCAGAAGCTCCAACCCTCAATTAAACTGATTGAAAGATTGAGTCTTCGTCCTATGGATATCAAGCACACTTCATCTCGTTAGGGGTTTAGTATCATACCACCATATAGTATATGTAAAGAACATAACCCGTATCATGCCAACAACTGGATTTAGAATAAATGTGTTTATTTCCGATGTAAAGATCCTATAAGTGAATCAATACTAAAGCCAAAATATTACATGACCTGACAACAGTATCGTAACTATATCCCTTCTTTAAAGTCTGTTTAAAAGTTTTTTTAGCTTCTGAGGCGAATGCCGACATTTTTGTGCTTCAAAAGAAATATTTATACTATAAAAATTGGACGTGAAATACCCGGACGTATAAGATGTCTTAATGTTAACTTATATTTACATGTACGAATGATTAAGTTTAGTTTATGTTTTGACCAGTTTGTGATGACGAAAACCCTAGTGTTGTAATATATTTTCTGTAATACATAAATTTCTCTCAAAAATTCATAATAAAGTTCATCGAAATTCCAAAATGAGTCTGTTCTTTTCGGTTTTGTATTTTGCACTCAATTTTAATATCCGATCCTTCATACATTTTTGTATTATTCAGAATTGTCAGTCGATATGTGTTTTACAAGGATCACCAGTCCTTCACCTTTCATTTGATACCTTAATAACTAAAATATGTTCTACAAAGATTTATATTAACACCTATCCGTGGGAACTTCCCTTTTTTTAATATGTACTATTTTCGTATATGTTATTTCGTCGCCGGGTCAGAATTATGAGTGGGTCTATACCTCCTGGTAGTCTAGTTATAAATAAAAGAATTTACACACAAACGATTTTCTACGAAATTAACGCAGACATTCTTGCACGCTCTATGTTAGTTCTACTAATTTTTGGAGACACATTCAACTAAGCAGTCACTTAACGAGAGGAAATTAAAAGAGAAAAAACCACACCTTTTGATATGAGCAATAATCAGACTCTTTTTGAAAGTTTTCGTGGCTCTTACAAGGCCTGTTTTCATATATGCAATTTTGTTTGTTCTGTAATAACCTGTCTGAGTGTAATAAATTTTAACCGCTTCTTCGTCTGACAGTCTGTAAAGAAAAAGATAAAAAAAAAAAATACACTTCTTGTTTAGTGATTAACTGCTACATTGTATGTTATTTTCGTTTAATGTACTGTGTTGTTTTGCTTTAATTTCAAAGTTGTTGTGGATGACGCCTTTTTTTTTTATTTCGGCATATTGATTAATTTTTTTTTAATATACTGTAGACAAAACAACACAACTTTGAGAAATGTAGTTTTCAATTTGTAGTGTATAGGTATTTAAAATGCATGTTCAACAATATTAAGTTCCCTTTTGTTCAATTGATATAAAACATTTTTGAATTGAACACCATTTTATGAACTTTAATTTTCTCTTTTAATCATGTGTTAATGATGCTTTTTCTTTTTATACTGAATATTCATCATTCTATTTCGGGGAATTCGATTAATATTTCTTCTGATTTGATCTGGATGCTGATTCGCTTGTTTGAAATTGTTCGCAGCAGGAAATCTCTGTTGAATTGCGGGCATTCCTTGAAATAGTTTGTTATTCCGACCACCTGTTTTCCGAAAAATTTCTTCTTGAAATTGCATTGCATTAAAATGCATTTTTTGCATCTGCTGTGCATAAATCGGATTATTTTGCATGCGGTTTCTTAACTCTTGAGCTACAAACTGTACTTTGTCGAAATTTTTGTTTGAAGAATGTGACGGGTTTTCGATCACAACGTCTCCTTTTCTGAAGACAGATATTTCTCTTATGACAACCCAGTTACTTTGATTGGCTGTCACATTCAAAATAATACATTTTACATTGGCTGGAAGATATATCTTTTGGTCGTCTGTGTCAAACAAATTCCCATTTGCCTTCCCAATTATAGACCAATCTTTGCAGTTTTGGGATATTTTGACATCGCAATTATAAAAAATATCATTTGATCGTTGTGGAAGACCAAATCCTATATATAGACGAGTGATATTCTCTAGATTTAAAAATTTGATGAAATATTGGTCTCCTTTCTTTGGAGACATTCCCCAAAAGTAATCATCTGAAAGATCGTAGGCTTTCTCTGGTGTATGATCTTCAAACGTTTCTATATTGGTTGAGACATCGGCTCGAGGATTTAGATTGTAGAATCGTTTCCTAGAAAATGAACGTTTTGCAGAAGAATCCTGTAAAAACTGATGTTTCCCAGTAAGGGATGAAATCACACCTTTGTGTTGGAAAAGAGACGGTCTTCGCCTTATATCAGTAAATTGTGTTTTTATTTGTTTTAGATAATTGAACAAATTGTCGGCAGGTTGGTCCCAGTAAAACATCAGTAAGAAATTTGCTATTTCTTGTAGGTCACTGCTACGAACTAATTTACCAAGAAATCCTAAATTTGAAAATTCCAAACAAAACCATTCTTTTTGTAAGTTTGCATTTGATATGAAAAATTTCATATTTGCAAAGTAATCAGGAGAGGCTTCAACGTCATCCTCGAGCTGCATATAATAATATGATATATTTTTACAATACATGAACATAAACGCATAGTCGATATTCTGCTTGCTCCGCCATTTAACTCTGTCTTGTGTGTCGTTAAACGTTCTAGGCAGAGACTTAAAATCTGGAAAAAGGTTTTCACGATAATGAAATACTTGCATAAAGCCTGATTTCAAATGATTTGCATACTTGTGCTTTAAACGGTATGCTGTTTTTCTTATCCATGTTTGGTTTTGATCTGCCAAATATATAGCTAATACAATTTCTTGTCTTTCATTTTCATGGGTGTTCTTTATTAGTGAAGATAATGTTCCGTCCAAGTAACTGACGCCTTTCCTCCAAACAGTTGGTATCCCGATTGTTAAATAACCTGCAAAAATTTTAAAAAAAATACGTAACATGCAACATATTATTTTTAATTGGTCAATAAGTTCTTTATTTTTTTACTGCATGAACTGGAATATGTTTCACTTGACTACTGTTTATTTAATGCACGAGTATGACCATGCTTAACGAACACACAGTTTCTTCGTATATCCGTTTTTAAGTAAAAAAAAGTGATCGTTATACAAATAAAACCCTCAAAACCAAGAGGGTACATGTAAAATAATGTAGAAACAAAAGCATAACAAAACGTTTTAGGTCATCTTTGTCCTGGGGAGTTACTGTTTTAAGTAGTGTTGGTACATGTAGGATTATTGCATAGGTTTAATGAAGATTTAGATAGAAGTACATCATTGAGAGTACTGTTTTGTGCGCGCATATAACTTTTGAGAACTAATTGTCAACCAGCACCTTGATAGCGTTTTTACAATGCGAGAATATGCTTTTGAGTAACCGTATTAGACCTCCTACAGTACCCCTTAAACGATTGTTTCAAGGTTTTTTTGAGTGCAGATACCTTAGCAATCTCTCTTTACAATGGATTTAATGTCCCCATTCTAAACGGACGTGGCTGCGTACTTGTACATCCCGCAAAGTTGACCGGACGCTCTTCTTTGGAAAGGGGTTTATTGACGATCTGACAAAAACCTTCAGTGATCATATTTCTATATCCAAGTCACCCCTGTGGGTGTTTAGATGGTGACATCCGATACTTTGAGTCGGAGAAACATGTCTCATAGAAAAAAATATAATCTTTTAGAATGATAGCAAATCAAACTACTTAACTGGAAATATAGCAAACTGGCAAACTGTTACAAATGATAGGATTTTATCATTTACTATAATACATATAATATTTTACTTTTGTTTTGTCTGAAATGGCCGAGTATCAAAGCCGTTTTTCTGTTGACTTGTAGTTGAAAGTAGTTGACACTTTCCAAATCAGTGTTGTTTACCTGAAATGAAATGAAGACGAAGATTTTCACTGTAGTGCTTCCTTTCACTACTTAAGATATGTAGAAACGAGTTTGGAAATAAAGGACGACTGTGTTATGTAATTTTATTCATTAATTGCAAACATTCGTCTAGTGGTTCGTGACCTCAGTAGCCGAGTGGTCTATGTTGTCTTACTACTATCAATATATTGCCAACGCTGAGGTTGTCAGTTCGGATCTCGCATATGGCAGGTGCATTCGACTCCTATCTTAATTGACTAGGATTGTCGGTTTTCCTACCGCAATACAGTTGTTTTCTCCACCAAGAAAAAACTGAGCGTCACGAAATAGCACATTAGTGCTGAAAAATGCGTTTAACACCAGCCAATCAACCAATCAATCTATTGTTTCTTTTTTATTGCAGTCTCTTTCTCTTCTATGGTGTGTCTTCTGTACTATTATTTTTCTGTTTGTCTTTTTATTTTTAGCCATGGCGTTGTCAGTTTATTTTCTATCTATGAAATTGACTGTCCCTCTGGTATCATTCGTCCCTCTTTCACATATACTAATGGTTTTTTTCTGTATTCAATATATACAAAAATGGTCTCAAGGGAAACGAGAATTGTTACATGTCATAGACGTTTGATCCTCGCTATTCAGATATAAAAAGATTCTCTAAATGATCTTTTAAATACTTTCCCCGTGTTGTTTCCCTTTGATTGAACCTGATTCTTTCACTAGTTTATTTATTTTTTACAATGTACACATCGACTGTGTACTAATATATTTATTTTATCGGTTTCCACATTCGATTTCTTTTGGTGCATGGCTATATGAATTATATGTCCATATAAGGATTTAATTAAAACCTACTTCATTGTCTTCTTCATACACGTGACCATATCCTTTGCATTGTATCACTAAAAGATAATAAAACACATAAATCGTAAGCTGAGACTATTATATATAAGTATAATAGTCTACGGTCATAAATTTATTAACTAACTTAAAATTTATCTGAGAGTTTGCTTTAAAAGTTGATAATGGTCCCGTTGTTATAAAATGGAACTAGCCAGAATATAAACTCTGGGTTTGACAAGACATAAATATTGCTGAAAATATGATAGCTGAAATTCATGTAGTCTAGCTAGTATTCAAGATTAAAGTTAATTATGTCCACCCTCTAAAATTGTATATGAATTATGTCCACCCTCTAAAATTGTATATGAATTGTGTCCACCATCTTAGATTTAATATGAATTACATCCACCCTCTAAAATTTGTATATGAATCTGTTATCTCCTAGATGGGACATTGGTAGTTGGTATGCTGCAAATTCGGAAAATAAAGATATCTGACATTTTTGAAGAAATAATTAACATTTATGATCTAATGACATGGTTTATCACAAAAGCTTGCTGAACATTAGTTGTTCTTGAAATGTATTGTTTAATGTAACACATGAAAATGTATTGATATTTGTTTTCCCATAATGATTGCTGTTCTGTTTTTTATGTGGTTTAAGTTTTACGTAACGTTTTGAGAGCGTACCAAAAGATCATAGCCAATCGCGGATGGTTATATACACAGTGAAACTGTACAGTTGTTTAACAAGTTACTATGATGTACACACTACCCGATGTTTAATAAATCGTCCTGATCATGCATGAAATATTTGCTACTGGAAGTGAAGTAATCAACAATCAATCAATCAATAAGTTATACAACTGGGCCTAGATTGATCACTGTGAGAGTTTATACAATTCCTACATTATTATTGAAGTATGGATTGTGACCGTTTCATGATAAACTTACCTTTACTAGATGTTTCAAGTAAATACACGTATAGCAAAGAGTTTAAAATCTGCAGTACGAAAAAAATAACAGCAACAGTTATTATCCCTTGTCGGCATTTTTTGAATGGCTGCCATTTCGAACTTCTCATTTTATTCTTTCCTTTTCACTGAACCCTTCAAATGGAAATAACACTTTAAAGAATATATATGTCGTGTACAAGTTGCAATTTTGTACAGGTTATAACATGTACAAAAATATTGTACATGTTATAATTTGTACAATGCCAAAATACAAGTTATAACATGTACAAAAGTACCTCGTACATGTTATAACATGTACAAAATATTGCTTAAAAATGGTTTTAACCTGTACAAAATTTAAAATAATAATAAAGCATAATATACATTCCCGATTGAAATTATCAAATATTAAAGAACAATAATCAAATGCAAAAAAAGGTGCATTATCTACAGCATGCATAAAATACCTAATTTTCATACATTTTAGAAACAAGTTTGTTTCTATTTGTTGCTACAAAGCAGAGAAATGTGACACCTTTAAGTTGCACAAAACTTTCATTCTTTTACATTTACACATACCAGACATATAACTACCTTTCTTACCCTCACACTCATATCACTCGTTGGGATTTCAGACACATTTAAAGTTGTATTTGCAAGAAATTAAACCGGGTTTCTACTCAAGTATCCCTTTATTTGTCCAACTAAGTCTTTAGTTCCAATTTTATAGTTGCCATGTTCATTCATATTCATCACAACGCCTGTTCTGTTTTTCTCATCGGCAGGACCCATATTAATGGACGGAATAGGAATGCTTACGTTATCACCTTGGGAAATAACAGTTAATCAAGTTTTTCAGTTTTTATCAAGGCATCAGCTTGTACCTGCTGGCCAGATAGGTCCCTCGTTCGTGATCACTTGATGTCAATATTTACAATTTCAAATAAAACCCTCACTGGTATTGACAGCAACAATATCCCCACCAGGAAGTGCCCTCTTTCGGGGTAGTTTACCAGTAGATGTCATGCTGAAACCTCCTCACCGACCATGTAAGCGTCACATCATTTCATTCAATTACCATTGTTTCTGTTTCTTACTCAATTGTTGTTCATTGCTGTCTGCTGAATCATGACCATTTGTTTCACCATCAGTTTTAGTGATTGTGTCAGTATTAATGTCCGTCTCTGACCTTATCTTGTCAGTTTCAATTTCAGTGTCGGTATTATGTTCTGTCTTGGTAAAATGGTCTTCACGATCATTATTATTGAATACAGAACTTGCTTCAAATATTGCTTTTAAGTCTCCTTCTGTTTAAATGCCAGGTAAGAATACCGAATAATGTTTATTGACTACATGTGTATTTTTAAAGTCTTTAAGGTATGAAGTAATTATAAAAATACCCTATTAAACTGGTCATTAACTGTATCAAAAAGGTATCAGACTAACACGAATGGACAATATATAAAACAAAAAAAATGATTGAATAGCATTGATGTTAATGGCATGTGTTGTAATAAAAAAAAACATATTTTTTGTTTCAAATTTTGTACAAGTTAAAACCATTTTCAAGCAATATTTTGTACATGTTACAACATGTATGAGGCACTTTTGTACATGTTATAACTTGTATTTTTGCATTGTACAAATTATAACATGTACAAAATTTTTGTACATGTTATAACCTGTACAAAATTGCAACTTGTACACGACATATATATTAAATATAATGTACAAATGTATAGATACATGTATAATTATCGCTAAATTTGTGATTTAAAATTACATAGCTTGAAGTGTTTCTTTGTAGTCGTGATTTTGTGGAATGTTATGAATACAAGAGACAAGATTTATACCGATGCGAAGTTTAAAAGAGGGACGAAAGATAACAAAGGGACAGTCAAACTCATAAATCTAAAACAAACTGACAACGCCATGGCTAAAAATGAAAAAGATAAACAGAAAAACTATCGTACAAATGACACAACATAGAAAACTAAAGAATAAACAACACGAACCCCACCAAAAACTAGGGGTGATCTCAGGTGCTCCGGAAGGGTAAGCAGATCCTGCTCCACATGTGGCACCCGTCGTGTTGCTTATGTGATTACAAACCCGGTAAATAGTCTAATTTAAAAGAATACGAGACCTATTTTCGAGGAAGTGGGGAATCAAGAGTAGAGGTCTGCATTAAGTCTGGACTTTTTTAAACCCTTTTACGAGATTTATTCAAGTAAAAATCGTGAAAAATGAGACTTGAAACCTCCATTTCGTATTGATGTCAGTTTAACATCCAGCGGCAAGTATTTCATACTAATTTAGGAGGAGAATAAATTAACAAATTGAATTATTCATGCGTCAGATATTTCCATGTCATAGCGGATCGTCAATCCCGAAAAGAATGTAACTATCAGATTTTGCATGTTTTATGCAGCAAGAACTCAATGAAATGTACACATACTGTCAGTTGTTAACGTGTGTCACACTTTACCAATTAGTGTTAACTGTCAAAACAAAATTAGATTGATCGTCCAGTAAAACGTCATGAAAATCGAAAGGGAAAATAAATGAGTTGTGGACGAGATTATTAAAATTTATCACAATGGGAAATTCATGTAAATCACCATCATCTACACCATTAAATGTAACATCAGTTGTTAGTTCGATCTAAAATGTACTTTGAATTGAATACATGTCGATATACTCCAATTACTTTATGAATGAAAGGCCAAATGGGGTATGCCAAAAGCAACGACCAAATGCAAAAAAATAATTTAAATCAATCTATAGTCCAGCATAGTACAGTCGTCAAGAAAAGACATGTATCTTTATAATATATCAAACTCTAAATCATGCCTGTTTCTCCATAGAAGGAAAAGTATTGCTATGACCAGGGAACAATTACCACGTAGGGTCTTTTCCAGTATTAAGGTATACACAGACGGCACGGCTGGAATGCGTCCCGTTTTGATACTTTGAAAAGTATCGATGGGTTGCAATGCAATGCGTCCCTTTTTTCTATACTTCAAAAATATCAATGGGTTGCAATTTCACAAATATGTGATAACTACATGTAAGAAATATGTGAATGCTTATTGATTATGCGATGAAGTCAATGTTTATTTATGGGTCTTAATACTAAAAACTTAATGATTACTGTGAGTTTTGGTCTGTTTTAAATGGTTCTTTTTTCAGTAACAGGCTTTAAAAAGATAATTTGTAAGCCCAACGCAGCTCATTTGTGTTCCTGATGCCAACATACGTTTTGACAATTTGACAAAATAGAAATAAGAAGATGTGATTTGAGTGACAAAGAGACAACTCTCCACACAAGTCACAGTGTGTTAAAGGTACAAAAATGTAAACACCTGTTCAAATGAAGTGGATGTAAGCTATTATAAGCAAACGTACGGTCTTCGACAATGAGAAAAACCATAACCTGCAGTGGTTTTTATTAAGCAATAACTGTTGTATTATAAAGAAATATACCAAGAGAATATATTTGTAACAGTATATTGAGATGATAGAAACGTACATTGAAGTAATAAATTTAATATCTTTAAATTTGAAGACTTCTTTGGTTACGGTTATAATGACATACATCCAGTCGACAAAAATATAAAGGACTTTACTATATAGTAAATGAAAATGTTATTTAGAAAAAGTATAAAATTTCAATATGTCAGTAGTTTAATTGTCTTTATCATTTAAATAGTTCAAATAGGTCACGCATAGTTTACCTACTTATTTATATATATCAACAATTAGTGACGTATACTAATAATGTGTACATTAATAATAACCTCCAATAGTTCATATATTTGAAAGTTAAATGACGAACACAGCAAATATGTAGAAAAAGAGTAGAACGACATGCTATTTTATATGGTAGACAAACAACTTTGAAGACTTAACCGTTTTATGTAAATACATGTAGATAATTGGCATTTTGCCTATGTCGTAAAAAAAATAAATGGAAATGATTTTGGGCTTAAAGTTTTTATTTCTGCTTTGAAAAAAAATACACAAAGGTCTCCTTCTAACTTTATACATGTACATACCTACACAACTCAAATTCATTCCATTCAAAATATACTTAACCATCCAATGTTGATGTATAATACACGAAATATGAAGAAATAAATTTCCTAACAGTTTAAAACTACTAGGGGGTCTTAGCGACCTTGAATGGCCATTGTTCCGCACGGTCGACCAATTGTTCAGTTGTTTGAAAGTAGACGTTATATGCTCCAATTCAGATTTCTTCTAAAAATACACTTAATTGTTATTTTTAAAAGTTAAGTGACCACCCTTTATTTAAATCGCGAAACAGGTGGTCTTTAAAAGTCTGTTGTTGATATTTTCTTTAAGGCCAAATATATACTACAAAATAAACTGTGTCAAATATCATGGATATAATGTCTTTAAAAAGAAGTCAAGTATTTTTTTTTATAGATTTCTAGCTATTTTAGTAAAGAAAAGACGAGAAAACGGTCTTTTTATTATTAAAGTGTATTAATGTACGTTTTTTGATTGAGTTAAGCCGGCCAATTGATATTTTACCGTGATTTTTTCTATTTTGTGATGTTATGCTATTGTTTCAGACAAAGGGCGAAGGTTTGGATGCATTAAAACGTTTAATCCCGCTGCAAATGTTTGCACCTGTCCTAAGTCAAGAATCTGATGTACAGTAGTTGTCGTTTGTTTATGTAATTTATACGTGTTTCTCGTTTCTGTTTTTTTTTAATTTTATGTAGATTATACCGTTGGTTTTCCCGTTTGAATGGTTTTACACTAGTAATTTTGGGGCCCTTTATAGCTTGTTGTTCGGTGTGAGCCAAGGCTCCGTGTTGAAGGCCGTACATTGACCTGTAATGGTTTACTTTTTTTAAATTGTTATTTTGATGGAGAGTTGTCTCATTGGCACTCACACCACATCTTCCTATATCTATTTATATTATTACAAATATCATTAAAAAAAAACACGTGTTGACAAAGTTACTCAGTTGAAAGTTAAATTTAATTAAGGAGGGAGTCCATTAAACCTAACACATTCAAACGTTAATCTTTGTCAACAAATAGAATGAACGACAACTGTCATATTCCTGACTTGGAACAGGCATTTTCGGAAAATAAAATGTCTGGTCGAACCTGGTTTTAATACCAAGCTAAACCTTCTACCTGTCTCACAGTTGCTTACATTTGCGTTATATTGATAAAAAGCGTTATATTGATACAAAAGCATCACTTAATAACAAAGGATTGAGTTTTATGTGACAAAAAATAAAATTCTCCGTGAATATTTTAGATAATAAAATGGGCTATCAGAAGGTGCCATTCCGGCCGATCTGAAAATTATTTTGAGAGTACAAATAAAAATGATAAAGTTCCAGATATAATCAATTTTAATGATAAATTTGGAAGCCGAGTAGTTTATTACGAAAGTTATACAAGAACGAAAAGACATTGGACCACTGTGCAAGTTTAAGGTTCAGACCAATTTAGACGAATGTTGTTTTTTTTTTAAATATAAAATAACAAAATACCGATCTCCAAAGATAATAAAAACATGAAGTCCCTCATCAAATGGAAGAATCAAAATCTCAAAAAAACTAAACGAATGAATAACAACTTTCATATTCCTGACTTGGTACAAGTTTTTCCTTATAATAAGCAGAGAAATGTTGGATCAATCCTAGTTTTAAAGCTAGCTTACATTTTACGAAATTTGCATAAAATTCAGACAAAAAAAGGTAAAAAGGTAAAATAACGGGGAACAGCAGTCAACATCGTATTATCATCGTATTTAAATCACTAAAAAATACTATGTCAAAAAGAAAAACTAAATGGATTATAGACAAAGCACATAAGCAAAATTGAAAGACAAGAATACAATAAATGACTAGAGCACTATGATACAACGTTTGGACGAATATGAACCGAGTCACTACAAAACCATTACAAAAACGCAAGCTCTCATAGATCAGTAAAAGAACTTAGTAAAGGGTTTTAGAAATTTCTAACTTAATTATTTACCAGTTTTGTCTCAACCGAAAACGTCATTTGAATCTAAAACGAGTCTGCAGACCGTCTCGAGAATAAGTTCCGAAATATACAGAAAAGGGAGAAGGGTCATACCGTCCTAACATCAGCAACAGAAAACAATTATTCATGTCTATTGGCCAAAATGTTGGTCACTTGTGAAACTCAAAGATACAAAATGTTATGTTATAAAAGGGTTACATTAGTGCTCATAGGGAAACCGAGCGAGCTTACAATTTATTTAAAGTACATTTCTTTAACCTGAACTGTTTTTATTTGATTTTTTATCCATGTATTCATTTCATTATTTTATTACTAAGCCTTCTAATACACAAGCACTTTCCATGAAATCACTAACTAAAATACAATTATTTTTAGTATTCAAGTTCAAGTGTATTTTTTTCACATCAACTTGTGACATTTCAAAATAATATTTTCACTATAATAACATATTGTCATCACTGGTAATGTCACCATCCAATAATTCTTGAGTTTCTTCAATCTCTATGAGACGAGAGTTTTGTTCTTCGGACCCTCTATGTCTGTTAGTTGCAACACCCGACTCGTGCAAAACGAGACGTGGATTGTTTCCATGAGCCTCTCTATCAGAACCAGAAAAATCGACGGTACATTTGAAATTAGCTTTGTAAAATTCAGGTATGAACGTCAGAGGATAAAGTGTCACTAGAAATACAAATATCCACTCCATGATAGCTGCATTTTTCCTCATTGTCATATCCTGCAACAACTAATGTTATTAAAACAAGAATCTATTTTTTTCATTGTCCCTAATTTGATGGTTGTAATTGTTATTTCGGTGTAAAAGCAGAATTTTGCAAAACTTAAAAAAAAAAAATGGTTTTCAAGTAATTTATTCAGCCTGCCAGATTTTTACATTCAAGTGTACTTTTTTGGCTTTTAAAGACGAAATGACGACACAACGGTGCGTATTACTTACTCTTGGGTTGATATTTTGTGTAGTTGTCTTAATGCTCGTTGTGAGCGTGCTTCGTGTTAATCTGATGAATTGAAACTTAAAGGTTTTGTAGTTGATTCTAACTTATATTTCGCTGTTACACCGCTGTCCCAGGCTAGGGGAGGGATGCTGCCTGTTACACCGCTGTCCCAGGTTAGGGGAGGGATGCTGTCTGTTACACCGCTGTCCCAGGCTAGGGGAGGGATGCTGCCTGTTACACCGCTGTCCCAGGCTAGGAGAGGGATGCTGCCTGTTACACCGTTGTCCCAGGCTAGGGGAGTGATGCTGCCTGTTACACCGCTGTCCCAGGCTAGGGAGGTATGCTGCTTGTTACACCGCTGTCCCAGGCTAGGGGAGGGATGCTGCCTGTTACACCGCTGTCCCAGGCTAGGGGGGATGCTGCCTGTCGTATTGGTTTTCGTTAATTCTTTTTTTCTTTTCCTATATTATTGTTTATTAATTTCGGTTGAATAGTTTCATAAGTTGACATTTTGGGACAGCATAATTCGGGTTTGGTTTTAATCATTATCGGAAGCCGTACGCTGACCAATGGTGGACTAAATCTACTTTACTTGTTTCTTTATTATTATAAGGCTGACTTCATGCAGGAACTTCTTAGGAAGAACGATAAGAAGTTAGCAATATCCTTTAACTCTACTTTTCGCTATATAGATGATGTTCTTTCACTAAATAATTCAACATTTGGTGACTTTGTGGAACGCATCTATCCAATCGAGCTACAGTTAAAGGATACTACAGATACAGTTAAGTCGGTCTCATATCTTGACTTCTAGAAATTGACAATGAGGGTCGGTTGAAAACAAAACTTTACGACAAAAGAGATGGTTTCAGATTTCCAGTTGTGAACTTTCCATTTCTAAGTAGCAACATTCCAGCGGCACCTGCATACGGGGTATATATCTCACAACTGATACGATATTCCCGTGCTTGCATTTCCTATCATGATTTTCTTGATAGAGGGTTGCTGCTCACAAGGAAGCTATTGAACCAAGAGTTCCAAATGGTGAAGTTGAAATCATCCCTTCGTAAATTGACGGACGCCATCACGAGTTAGTTGACCGTAAGGAATAACCGTTTCACAAATGATATCGGATATGTTCCTTGCGTCGTAACTACAATCACCTTCCCTTTCATGAATGTGACCTACCGAATTATACTATTTACCGGATTTGTTATCACATAAGCAACACGACGGGTGCCGCATATGGAGCATGATCTGCTTACCCTTCCGGAGCACCTGAGATCACCCCTAGTTTTTTGGTGGTGTTCGTGTTATTTATTCTTTAGTTTTCTATGTTGTGTCGTGTGTGCTGTTGTTTGTTTGTCTTTTTCATTTTTAGCCACAGCGTTGTCAGTTTGTTTTAGATTTATGAGTTTGACTGTCCCTTTGGTATCTTTTGTCCCTCTTTTAGTTGTGCTCTGTCAGCGGTATTTTTCTTATTGCCAGTCATACCAAACAATAATATATAAATAAGCTTGGTACCTTTGATAAATTTTACAATACTATTATATACAATTATTTAACACCGATAACATGGAATCTGAGATGTATGACGTGTTTCGTATAAGCCTGCTTATTATTAGATGTTCGCAAACATATGATGGAACTAGAATGTGTCCTTAGTACACGGATGCTCCATCCGCACTATCATTTTCTATGTTCAGTGGACCGTGAAAATTTAGCATTAAAATTAGAAAGATCATATCATAGCGAACATGTGTACTAAGTTTCAAGTTGATTTGACTTCAACTTCATCAAAAATTACCTCGACCAAAAACTTTAACCTTAAGAGGGACAGACGGACGGACGGACGACCGGACACACAGACCAGAAAACATAATGTTCATAAATGGGGCATACAAACCCAAAGTGGAATACTTACAAATGTGTTCGTATAGTTCTGCAACAGGACCATGACTGCATGACATTAAGGAACGTATTGCTTTGGATCAGGTACTGAAGTGTTACATTGAATAATTATGTCAGTATTCTAGAACTTAGTTTACAACATCCTGTCTCAAAGTAGACCTTGGACTTTTTTTAGCTTTACATTGCTTTATAGAAAACTTAAGAACGATATCATAGTTCAAGTAAATACTCAAATATAATTTTCATTCTATTTTTTTTGCTTTTGCAACATAACATAAAATGAACTTTGCTTGAATGATTTAATTTCAAATGGCGAAAAATACATTCCCTGTATGCATATTAGATGAAACCTTTATAACTTTAACAAATGCATTTGCTTCATTTGCATTATATCTGATATACACATTGATAGCCATCTTATAAAAGGCTATTTTTATTCCTTTGAGAAAAAAGATTCTAAAACCCTTATAAATTCTTGTCACTTTACGACAGCATGACATAACACTGCATAATTGCTCGCTCCTCTCTCCTAAACACACACATAACAGATCATTGGATCGTGGTATTTGACAACTTGCATATCAAATATGTGTACCTTGAAACAGAAGTTTCTGTACTTATAACTAAAGGATACATGCAGCTAAAAATGCAAAATGCAGACTCGAAAATATTCCTCTGCAAATGTTGACAGCAAGTGTTCTGCCAGGAACCTCCTTCCAGAAAAATGAGAATATTGTCTGTAGCAAAAAGTATATTGTTCCCAATGCAAATCCTATCACCGAACCTGCATTATGTACTTTCATGAGTTCTTCGGGTGCAGTTTTCTGTAAAGATATTTATTGAGATGAAAATGATAGATACCTCGCACAGAGATTTGTAAAGCCTTTGATAAAGTGCTTCACGTTAGTATCATGTTGAAATTGTTAGAGGAAAATATTGATGTTTTTTTTCTATAGAATTCTTAAAAGTATGTATAACAATGACATACTCTGTGTGAGGGTAGATAATAAAATAACTGATTTTTTTTAGTTCAAAAGTTGGAGTCCGTCAAGGGGATGTTTTTAAGTCCAAACCTGTTTCAATTTTTCACAAACGATTTGCCCAAAGCTTTAGAGAACAACTGTGACTGTTTACAATTAAATAATTAATGTGCACATTGCCTTCTCTATGCGGATGACCTGGTGTTATTTTCAGATAATAAAAAGGGGTTACAAACCTAACTTAATATTTTATACCAATATTGTAATGACTGGTGTCTTAAAAATTAAAAAAACACAAAGAAAACACAAATTATAATCTTTTTTTTTTAATAAAAATGGGAGACTACTGTCAGATGAATTTAATATAGATGCAAACAGAATAGAGTGTGTGAAATTCTATAAATACTTGGGATTAGTTCTTACTAATACTGGAAAATTTAATGCAGCTAGAAAAAACCTATATGACAAAGGACTAAAGGCTTCTTTTAAATTTAAAAAAAAACATCAAGTTATGTTCTCCATCTGTTAAGACTTTACTTCATATATTCTAGTACTATATACTTTAAATGGCTGTGAAATATGGGGTATATTAAATTTGAATCCAAAAAGAAAAGCCATGCATCTTTTTGAAATCTTCAAAGATTAGGAACCTGATAAATTAAATCTTATATTTTGCAAGTATGTTCTTGGTGGCTCCAAGAATTGCATAAATATTGGAGTTATATCAGAGCTAGGTAGATTTCCTTTATATATTAACATAGTAATTCAAATGTTTATGTATTGGCACAGCCTTGAAAACTCGCCCACTCATCTCTTAAGTGATGCTTATATTGAAAGCTCCTCTGATAAAGCTGTGGCTAATCAATCGTGGTATGCAAACATAAAGCTTTTTAGTGAAAAACTTGGTTTAAATTTATCACTTTGTATAAAACTCAGTAAAAATAAATTCAAAATTTTACTTAGAAAATGTATCAAAACTGACTTTTATACGCCCGTCGTCTTTTAGACGGGACGTATTATGGGACCGTTGTCCGTCCGTCTGTCCGTCCGTCCGTCCGTCGTCCACACTTCGGACAATAACTCAAAATTTCCATGAAACTTAAATGAATTGTTTATATCTATTGACGTAAGCTCCCTTTCGTTTTTTTTTTTAATTTCAGATTTTAAGTTTTGGATTTATGGGGCTTTATTCATAAAAAAGGGGGGATTTTCAACACTTCGGACAATAACTCAAAAAAGCTTTCACCAATGTCCATAAAACTTTGGTAAATTGTTAATATCTATTGATGTTAGCTCCCTTTCAATTTTTATAAATTTCAGATTTTAAGTTTTGGATTTATGGGGCTTTATTCATAAAAAAAGGGGGATTTTCAACACTTCGGACAATAACTCAAAAAGGCTATCACCAATGTCCATGAAACTTTGGTGAATTGTTTATATCTATTGATGTAAGCTCCCTTTCAATTTTTATAAATTTCAGATTTTAAGTTTTGGATTTATGGGGCTTTATTCATAAAAAAGGGGGATTTTCAACACTTCGGACAATAACTCAAAAAGGCTTTCACCAATGTCCATGAAACTTTGGTGAATTGTTTATATCTATTGATGTAAGCTCCCTTTCAATTTTTATAAATTTTAGATTTTACATTTCCGTGTTATGAATTTTTATGCTTAAAAAAGGGGTGATTTTCCAATTTGGGACAATAACTAACACTTTCACAAAATTTTATGCAACTTTGATAAATTGTTTATATCTATTGACATAAGCTCCCTTTCCATTTTTATAAATTTTAGATTTTGTATGTATATTTCTAGTTGATCATATAAATTCATTTAAAGCATAAAATACAAGTTAAAAGAGCAACGGGCGTATCATGCGCTAAAAGCGCAGCCCTTTATTTTAACATATTGGAGCCATCAAAAAGACTTAATAAAAAAGATAGTAAATTGAGCAACTACTTTAAATTTAAACATAATTTCACTTTTGAAGATTACTTCAATATTAAGAACAGGGATAAGAGAGTTCTACTAACTAGGTTTAGAATTAGCAATCATTGTCCCCGCATAGAGAGAGGCCGTAACGAACAAAAAAATTGATGAACATGGTAACAATATAACACTGCCAAGATCAGAGATAACATGCCAGTTTTGTTCAATGAACTCGGTTGAAGACGAAGAACATTTATTATTTAAATGTGCCCTTTATAATAAGGAAAGAAAAACCTTTCTGGATGAACTCTTTACAAAATACCCATATTTATCCCAAATATCCGATAGTAATCTGCTTATTGGGTTCATGTCAAACGATAGCCTTGATTTAACTCTAAATTATGTGAATTGCTATCCTCATTTTACACATTTATTAAACTTTAAACCAAGAATAATTTGCATAAGGTTATATCTTACATTTTGTATTTTGATGTAAATGTAATATTCAGTTTAAATAGTTAAAACTTAGTCGTGTTCGGAATTTTTAAAGACCTACAATAAAAATATTCCATCACTCGAAGTGGTTTGCGGATGATACATTTGGTTAACTCGCATCAAATTTGAACTTAACTATCTCTTTAATACGTATGCTTTCTGTGTCATTATTTATTTAAAGTTTTATATGCATGCATATAAACCTGCATATAAACCAAGCAAGACCTACACATCATTTCGGACGACCTATATTTGCGTGGAGAAATGGCAAAACGTTTGCGCGATCCATTTCATTATCTTATATAATCCGTGTACTTGGTTTCAAACTTACATTAAAACTTTTATCATAAAAACCTTTAATTTGATAAATTAATTTAATCGTTTACTTTTTCAATTAATTTACCTCTCTAAAGTTTGCTAGCAACCAAACACCTGCACAAGCTAGCATTCCGATACAGTATGTGACTGTGTTAACAGCATGTAAACATTTGTGACTCCTGTTGCTATATACTGCCTTAATCTGCTCAAATCTCAGTGTTAAAATTATGAAAACTGCAAAAGTTAAAAGAACACAAAAATGCAAGATATAAGGGACTTTCAGTAATGAAATTGAACTATTATAATGACAAACTAAAATGCTGTTTTAAGTCACAATGTAAAAGATCTGCAAGGAAAGAATATATTCTTTGCTTGCATGTTTTCGTCCACATCGCGATAGATATTTTAAATTATTCAACTAACTACCATAGTCCAAATGAAGTGCATGGATGCAAGAAATTATACGCCATCATACGTCTTCAACAATATTTATAATCTAAGCTAACTTTATGTAAAACGAAATCAAAGTTCGAAAAACATGTTGGTTCAGAGGCCAGATACAAATGAAAGAAAACAAGACCGGTGATGGATTCAATAAAATAAGATGCATACATAAACGATAGGTGATAAACAAACTAAAGCTCGACTCCCTTTAAGCCGGGAGCAGTTTGCAAAATTGGATGCTCCGAAAGAATTTCAACATAGCTTTTTTGCATGCACATTGTTGTACATGTACTTGTCAGTGGTGGAATTTGGTACAAGAATTTAAGGTATATAAGGTTAAAATCAAAGCAAATCGTAATAGCGACTGGACAAGCTTAGTGACGTAACCGAGTTATATTATATTGAGCGGGTGCTATATATGAAGGTAAGTATGCTACTGCACGAAATTCTCTGAAATAGACAAAAGGCGGCTCAGTTGAAAACAGGAAATTATGTTCCATACGCAAATAAACAAATCATACAAATCAAATGATACGTATGTGTTACATAATTATTTACGTCAACTTAATACCAGTCACTTGTTAACGGGCCTTATATGTCATTTTCAAAATTAGTGGCAAACATTTGGTGCAAACAAAGTAAGATACAATTTTTGTTTAGAAAAATGTAGTATGACAAAAAATATTATCATATACATATAAGGTAAAAATATCTTACAAATGAATGCGTAAAGTGTGAAAAACAAGCTGAACAAGGCTGCAGCAACTCCTTGTCGTCCACTGTCACTGAAACAAAACATCAATAATAAAGAATTTAGAAACATTTTTTAGATTAATTTGTGATAACCAAGGATACTTTTGAATGCGTATAATTATAGAACATATAACGAAATTAGAAATCACATGCAGATTCTAGTTAAAAGTTAATGTATTATGCACGTGGTAGAGATCAATTTACAAATACCATGCGTGCAGTGAGTCTACTCTTATTTCAAAGCGACAATGTTTTCTCTTCTGTATTCCGTCAGGACATACACAAATGTAGTGAAGCAGCGAACATAGATAATTAATCTATGCCATACTCAGTTAGCGCGAGAAGGAAGACGTAGATACTCTTTCCGAATGGATTAAGGCAGTGAGGTCGTTGATACAAATCAGAATTAAGAAACTGAATGGGTCTGTCAATGCCCATGCTACGTCAATCTTTAAAGACCCAAATAATGCAAAACACCTATCCTACCTCTATGACAAATATGTTCCCGCAGATAAAGCCCCAAACAACATCGTTTTTGTGTGTAAAACTCATTACATTAACTTCTTGATAAACGAATTAGGTATTGACAATTCACTTGGAAACTCAACATATACCCTCACGACACTTACCAAAGAGGAAATCCGGGATAATCATAGGTCTGTTCTGTGTTCCTTTGGAATTTCAACCAAAGATGAAGAACTGGATCTGCCATCACTGTATTGGATACCTAAACTACATAAGTGTCCTTACAAACAACGGTATATTGCTTGGTCTTCCAAGTGCTCCCCGAAACCTCTTTCTAAATTATTAACATCTATTTTATCAGCAATCAAAGACGGGCTTCAAAGTTATTGTGAAACTGCCTATTCTAGAGGAGGCGTGAATCAGATGTGGATACTTAAAAAATCCAAAGATCTTTTAGAGTACATACAATCTAACTCTCTTTCATCTTGTAACAGTATTAAGACATTTGATTTTTCTACTCTTTATACTAGTATTACACATTCCAAACTAAAAGACAAATTGAAAGAGTTGGTATTGCTTTGCTTCGTAAAAAAGAATGGCCAACGTAGATATAAGTATCTTGGTTTAGGGAGGGACAAATCCTACTTTGTAAAGGATCACTCTGATTCCAACAACAGATTCTCTGAAACTGATATTATCAAGATGCTTGATTGACAACATATTTGTTACGTTCGGAGGACGTGTTTTTCAACAGACTGTCGGCATTCCAATGGGAACAAACTGTGCCCCTCTACTTGCCGACTTGTTTCTTATTATTATAAGGCTGACTTCATGCAGGAACTTCTTAAGAAGAAAGATAAGAAGTTAGTAATATCATTTAACTCCACTTTTCGCTATATAGATGACGTTCTTTCACTAAATAATTCAAAATTTGGTGACTATGTGGAGCGCATCTATCCAATCGAGCTAAAGATAAAGGATACTACATATACAGTTAAGTCGGCCTCATATCTTGACTTACATCTAGAAATTGACACTGAGGGTCGGTTGAAAACAAAACTTTACGACAAAAGAGATGGTTTCAGCTTTCCATTTCTAAGAAGCAACATTCAAGCAGCACCTGCATACGGGGTATATATCTCCCAATTGATACGATATTCCCGTGCTTGCATTTCCTATCATGATTTTCTTGATAGAGGGTTGCTGCTCACAAGGATGCTATTAAACCAAGAGTTCCAAATGGTGAAGTTGAAATCATCATTTCGTAAATTTTACGGACGCCATCACGAGTTGGTTGACCGTTATGGAATAACCGTTTCACAAATGATATCGGACATTTTCCTTATGTCGTAACTACAATCCCGATCCCTTTTATGAATATGACCTACCGAATTAGACTATTTACCGGATTTGTTATCACATAAGCAACACGACGGGTGCCACATGTGGAGCAGGATCTGTTTACCCTTCCGGAGCACCTTAGATCACCCCTAGTTTTTTGGTGGGGTTCGTGTTGTTTATTTTTTGGTTTTCTATGTTGTGTCGTGTGTGCTGTTGTTTGTTTGTCTATTTCGTTTTTAGCCATGGCGTTGTCAGTTGGTTTGGATTTATGAGGTTGTCTGTCCCTTTGGTATCTCTCGTCCCTCTTTTATTCGCAAGTTTTAAAGTCAGAAGAATGTCAATGTTACAATATTTAGCAATTTCCATAAAATATTAAGATTATGTCTATGCATATAAAATTAACATGCAATGAACTGATTTTTAATGTACTATGTTAAACGCGCATTTATCTAAACAAAGAAATTACCATCTAAATGAGAAATCTTTGTATTGTCTCTTCGGCTGATGACAGACAGTACCTATACATAACTATTTATCACACAGGTATGAAACACTACCGTGAATGCTATGTACAACAAAACATCAGAAATTTCATTTTACAATGAAGTCACCTATGTTGCACAGAAATGTATATATCTAAAATAAAAATTACCTTATGAATGGGAAATCTTTGTGTATTGTCTCTTTAGCTGATGCTAGAAAGTAGCTAAAAGAAGAATATACAAAGTGAGCTTTAACTGTTCGCAAAAGTGACAAACACTATTACACAGTTATCTCGACCTGTCCATGGAGTCCTGGGCAACATAAATAATGTCCAAATGGTATTTTCATGAATATTGTGTTTTTGTGTTATGCTTCTAATATGAGCTACCTTATTAAAACTAAACATGCTTAATTTCGCTTTATAAGTTCATAATTCAGGATTGGTCATCCTGGCGGTACGCTCCTAAGCGTTGTTGATTCGTGTAAGGTTTTTTCAAACAATACAACTGAGATTTTCATGTTTTGTCTGTTGCTTAAGTATGTGCAAATAAGTTAAAAACAAAATCGTAAACTATATATTGTTGGTTTTTTATATTTTACGCATGTAGTGTATTAAAATATTAGGTATACAATATTTCATGTAATTTTTTTTGTCGATCATCTATACCTAACAGTAAAGCATTTCCGATGAAAATTAATGTGTTTAAAATCTATTAAATGACATGGCTTTTAGTCAAGACTTAACATTAATTTTCAAATTCAGACGACTTTATCTACCTTACAACAGAATTTGTGGATGCATATACAATAGTTCATTTATCCATTTTTCCAAAATATATGTATTTATATCAAATAATCGTTAACTGATTTTGTTAGCTTTAATTGTTTTAAAATGAAATACGCAGACAAGTACTCACGGAACGGTACAGGCGACAATTGCTATTAAATTCAACAGCATCGGATATATGACAGGCTTTATAAAGAAAATCATCTTGTCTACCTGCAATATAAAAATCCTATTATAATCATGGTTAGGCATTCTGTTTCACTCTTTCATATGGAGTGTTAAAACTACAAGATCAGTGTTAACTGGCTGTTGAATTTTACCTTGCCAATCCACAAGAACTGGAATATTATGAAATCTGTCACGGTTTCGTCTAGAAAAATGCTTCTGATTTTCAAGTCTAGTCTGTAGATCTTTTATTTTGTTGTATTGTGAATCGATTTCCTTGTCCTGCTCATTAATTTGTTCGGTACGGTCTTTGCAACATCGTTCCATGCGGTGAACTTGAATAAATAGTTTACAAATATTCTGATACTAAAGTAGTTATTTGCTATTTGTTTGTTTTTTATATAATAGATTATTTTTTCCTCGACAAAGGTTTTCATTCCTCTATTATTGGAACCAGAGCTAAGCTTAACCTTTGCTTCAGAACTGAAGTGCGGTGTCTAGAGAACTGTGTCAGCCACACTTTTATTCAGACTTGTAGGTTTTTGTATGCCCCATTTATGTGCATTATGTTTTCTGGTTATTGCGTCCGTTCGTCCGTCCGTCAATCCTACTTCAGGTTAAGGTTTTTGGTCAAAGTAGTCTCAGATGAAGTTGAATTCCAATCAATTTGAAACTTAGTACACATGTTCCTTATGACATGATCTTTTTAATTTAAATTATATATTTCATCCCATTTTCACGGTCCGCTGGACATAGAAAATGATAGTGCGGATGGGGATTCCGTGTACTAGGGACACATTCTTGTTTTAATGTACTTTAAGGGTCAGTTCGTTTACCACATTACCAAGGTTATGTATTTATGGAGTTGTATCTGGGTTTGGTTGTGAACATGTAAATAAAACTTCTTGCTCAAAGACGAGTTTTATATGCACATCTACACAATATGTCCCCATAAACTATATATCCTCATAAACTACAAAGTTTCATATAAATCTGTCGGGTGGTCAAAAGAGTTACGCTTACAAAATATTTACGGGGTGCCGAAAGAGACTTAATTGCGCTTTTGGTAATTAAAATTAAATTTGTGTATACAAAATTCAACTCTGTCATAACAAAATCATTTTGTCTTACAAAACTATGTGATACAGACTTGTTTTATGAGAACTTCAATTTTGTAATGACAAAATTCATTTTTGTCATGACAAAAGTAAATTTTGTCAAAAAGGTTTGCAAATATAAACTGATTTGCATACAAAATTTACTTTTGTTACCTGATATGGAAATTAAAACACAAAAGTCAATTGCGTGAGACAAGATTCAACGTCGTGACGACAAAATTCAATTTTGTGATGACAAAATTCAATTTTGTGACGACAAAATCGACTTTTGTGAGATAAATAGACTTTTGTGAGTCAAAATTGCCTTTTTGAGACAAAATTTAATTTTGTGACAACAAAATTCAATTTTGTTTCAATTTTGTCTCACAAAAGTCGATTTTTTATGCAAATTAGTTCACAGAATCCAAACTTAACTCATTGGCATAGAAAATTGACTTTTGTCGCCCAATTTTCAATTTAGGTAATAAAAGTCAAGTCTGTGATACTAAAATGAATTTTGTCATACTTTTGTCCACTGAAAGATAATTTTGTATGACAAAATTTCAATTTGTAGTATACTACAAATTTTGTTAAACTGAACTCATTTTTGTTGAACAAAACTCACTTTTGTCCTTATAAAATTGAATTTCGAGTACAAAACCACAAGAGTCCCGTTCGGCTCCCCGTACTATTTGCTGCAGCATGATTATGGATAAAAATATGTAAATATCTGCAAAGTTTCATAAAATTATGTTGTTAGGTTTCGAAGGAGTTGCGCAGGCCAACTGATGCAGTGGTACATGCATATCATTTCTAACATACTAAATTCATAGGAGTATGACTACTAGAAAAAAATAAAATGTCATGTCGTTTTGCACATCTATATAATATGTTCTAAATATCTGCAAAGTTTCATGAAATTCTGAATTGTTGTTGTAGAGGAGTTGTGATGACAAGGACAGGACGAATGACGGGCCACATTTAAAATATGTTGCGTGGAATATAATACACGTCTAATCACAAGGGGAGGTAAATTCAAACCACATTGAATGAGAGGGAAATATTTTGCCCTATCCAACTTACACCAATACTCATGGAAGTCCCGTGTTCTTCGTTCTGTACGATTAGACTGAACATAACCTTCTTGTTTTATTGTCCTGAATGTGCATGATATATTTGCAACTTCCCTTGTATCTAGCAACACTTTATACATCGCTTTCATGGCGGATTTCTTAATTTTATACATGTTTCCTAACTTTAATTTAAGGTTGTCATTTGTAAATATTAGGTCAATCAAATTAATAGTAAAATCAACTTCGAACTAATTAGGTCGTTAGTTTTCTCGTTTGTATTGTTTTATATTGTCAATTCGGGGCCTTTTATAGCTGACTATACGGTATGGGGTTCGTTCAGTGTTAAAGGCCGTTCACTCTCTTTTTTAATGTAAGGCCTAATTTGATAGCTTCCGTAACCAGAAACTACATCTTAATACAATAATGAGACACTACGAGTTTTCTCTTATTTACTTTTAGCATTCCTAATTTAAAACATTTTTTTTACTACATTTTTTGTATATCACATTCAACGGAAATATAGTATTTTTATTATACTTCAAGAGTTTTTTTCCTATATATAAAATAAATGAAATAGTTCTGCTATTTCATCCTAAAGACAATTTTGCCAGTTAATAGTTTCAAAGACTATTTACCCGGTGAATAGTTTTGTAAGTAGATTTCCCGAACTTTTCTAACTTTCTTTTCATTGGTAACAAATGACGTCATTTATCATTCGCGTTTCTCTGACCTTTTCGCATGGTCAGGTAAAGCACTGAAATATCGAAAACAGGAAGGCAACATCAGACGGTCAAAACAGAAACATACAGAAGTAGTACATGAGTATTTGCATCTTTAGAACATGATGATCTTACTAAAATATTGAATGACAGAAATTCGAAAAATACTAAAAACGTAATTATAGGAGTATCAAAAAGGATAATAGGAGAATATTTGCTAGAAAAAGACGGTTTATATAAAACTATCCAAGACTTAGACCAGGCCACCACAGAAGACGTCGTCAAAACACTCCGACAATTTTATGTTGAGGTCAGAAAAATAGATTGTACTTTATATGCTAAAAAATCTTTGATTACATTCAAATTTGGCTTACAAACACATGTACATTTCGTTGAAACATCTATGGTTGAAACAAGGAATGAACACATAATCAACAATGCAAAGTATCAAGCTGCAAATGATTTGTTCAAAGCTATGATGGTGGCGATAAAAAAAAGAAGGGAGGGCCAATGTCAATCACAAAGAGCCTATTTGTCCTGAAGACTTGCAGAAATTATATAAACATGAACAATATTCCCTTAACACACCTGAGGCATTACAGAAGAGAGTGTTTTTTTGAGTATTTGTATCACTCCTGTAATAGAGGCAGGGAGAATATAAGGGATGTACAAAGGGATGATTTCGAGTTGAAAAGAGACGCAAAAGGGCTGGGGTATGTCAGAGTTAGAGTTGTACGGCAGAGCAAAAATCATAGAGGGGATAACTTGACAGATGTTGATGATAAAGACGGCAGGATGTATGAAATTCCAGGTAAATTATTCATTGGTAATAGATCAATAGATTAAATGCATGCTGCTTAAACCATGATAAAGAAGATTACGTTCAATTCATTCTATAATGAGTCTTTCACATATGAAGGTCACATACGCGTCGCCAGTAAAACTGCATTTGCGACCGTCAAATCGGCAATTGACGGTGGAAACTCTTCAACTACAGTACTGTTATTCCTTAATTTTACCATTGTTTACTTAACTCACTGATGAGACATGTTAATTACAAGCACATGTATATATATCTTTCTCAATGAGTTACAACAGTTGACCAGATGTCAATCAAATTAACTGACATCATGAAACATTGGTTTTTACTGTGATTAATACTGTAACATCAGCATTGTGAGATAGGAAATTACGAGAAAATGTAAGTTGTTTATTTCTTTGAACTGAAATTTAAAAAATCAAAACTCTCTCAAACATTGCAGGAACAGTGTTTAAAAAATCTAATAAACACACCAAAAAACAATTTTCTGTTTAACTTAAATTATCTATTAAAAGTGTCTATCCTTTTTTTCTGGGAGTGCTACTTAGTAATTGCCCTGTTATATCTTTTACCAAGTATTTTAGTAAAAGAGGGACGAAAGATACCAAAGGGACAGTCAAACTCATAAATCGAAAATAAACTGACAACGCCATGGCTTAAAATCAAAAAGACAAACAGACAAACAATAGTACACATGACACAACATAGAAAACTAAAGAATAAACAACACGAACTAATTCAAAAACCAGGGTCGATCTCGAGTGCTCCGGAAGGGTAAACAGATCCTACTCCACATGTGGCACACGTCGTGTTGCTTATGTGATAACAAATCCGGTAAATAGACTAATTCGGTAGGTCACTTTCATGAAAGGGAACGGAGTTGTAGTTACGACGTAAGGAACATATACGATATCATTTGTGAAACGGTTATTCCATAACGGTCAACCAACTGATAGCGTCCGTAAAATTTACGAAGGGATGATTTTAACTTCACCATTTGGTTTAATAGCTTCCATGTGAGGAGCAACCCTATATCAAGAAAATCATGATAGGACATGCAAGCACGGGAATATCGTATCAATTGGGAGATATATACCCGTATGCAGGTGCTACTGGAATGTTGCTACTTAGAAATGGAAAGTTCACAATTGGAAAGCTGAAATTATCTCTTTTGTCGTAAAGTTTTGTTTTCAACCAACCCTCATTGTCCATTTCTAGATGTAGGTCAAGATATGAGGCCGAATTAACTGTATCTGTAGTATTCTACTCTAGTTCGATGGGATAGATGCGCTCCACATAGTCACCAAATTTTGAATTATTTAGTGAAAGAACATCATCTGTATAGTGGAAAGTAGTGTTCAAGGATATCGCTAAATTCTTATCTTCCTTAGAAGTTCCTGCATTAAGTCAGCCTCATAATAATAAAGAAACAAGTCGGCAAGTAGAGGGGCACAGTTTGTTCCCATTTGAATGCCAACAGTCTATTGAAAAACACGTCTTCCGAACGTAACAAATATGTTGTCAATCAAGAAATCAAGCATCTTGATAATATCAGTTTCAGAGAATGTTTTGTTTGAATCAGAGTGATCCTTTACAAAGTAGGATTTATCCCTTCCCAAGACAATATACTTGCCCTTCTTTTTTATGAAGCAAAGCAATACCAACTCTTTTAATTTGTCTTTTAGTTTGGAATGTGGAATACTTGTGTAAAGAGTAGAAAAGTCAAATGTTTGTAAGGACACTTATGTAGTTTAGGTATCCAATACAGTGAAGGAAGATCAAGTTCTTCGTCTTTGGTTGAAATTCCAAAGGAACATATAACAGACCTATGATTATCCAACCCCCAAGGGTGACTGGGGAATAGAAATATAGTCACTTGGTCTTCTCCCGACCGGCAGTAGAACGCTTGCCGAAGTGGTGCGTCCGTTTGGCTATGCGGGATTATCAAGTTCGCAGTCACGTCCGGTCAGAATGGGGACGTTAACTCCGATGCCTCGTGTAAACAGCTTTGCACGTTAAGAACCCTTACAATAACTCTTTAAGGGGCCCGTAGGTGGCCTGTTGTAAAGCAAAATTTCTGCCCCTATCCAATATTCCCTCATTTTCCAGTGGCAGTCGAAATTTCTCCGACCATCATCCCTTATGGCCTCTTTTATGGCAAGACCTACCTATTGTATTTATTGTGAACTTGTTCTCGTCCTGAATATGCATAAAATATTTGCCACTGGACGTTAAGCAACCAACAATCAATCAATCAATATGATTATCCAGGATTTCCTCTTTGGTAAGTCTCATGAGGGTATATGTTGAGTTTCCAAGTGAATTGTCAATACCTAATTCGTTTATCAAGCAGTTAGTGTAATGAGTTTTACACCAAAAAAACGATGTTGTTTGGGGCTTTATCTGCGGGGACAACAACATATTTGTCATGGAGGTAGGATAAGTGTTTTGCAACATTTGGGTCTTTAAAGATTGACGTAGCATGGGCATCGATAGACCCATTTAGTTTCTTAATTCTGATTTGTATCAACGACCTCACTGCCTTAATCCATTCGGAAAGAGTGTCTACGTCTTCCATCTCGCGCATAGTTCATTGCCTGGCTTAATCCTCGACTGAATACATCAAAATTTTAAAGTTGTATTTCCAATTGATGGATTTAGGCTCACGATATTTCGGACCTTTCGATAACAAATTTCGTAGTGAAGTGTTTTTAACAATGTTGAGATCACCGGTAATAACGTGGGCAGCCGGATTATATGTGAATTGGGAACTAGCACAAGTGCAATCAGGAAGTTTAGACTTGAAGTCGTCAATATCGAGATCCTGCAAAACGTGTTTGTAATTGAAAATCTTAGTTGCAATAGGTTTGGTATAGGTATATTTAAGCTGAATCCAGATAGAACAGAGTTTTGGCAGCGTCCAAAGCGTGCATCCAAAACTACAGAATCAGCAGATGTATGGTTTGACAATAGTCCAGTTGGAAAAAATACTCTTGGAAATCTAATGGCTAAATAAGTGAAGAGTGTGATTTGTCTCGTCGGTACACAAATCATCGCATACGCAGTACATGTATAACTGTCTAGGACAAGGGGGGTATTGAAACTCGACACATTATGGAACTTAGCGGCCACAAATCTGAATCAGCAGTAAAGTCCTACTGCAAGCGTTTCGGTAGTACTTAAAAAAATAAAATGTCAAACATTCTAAGTGAAACTATTCAGAGTGCAACAAGTTTGAATGGAGAATTATCAGAAAAGAGAGTTAAAACTCAGGATACAACAACATCAATATGTGATAATAGCGTTGACCTCCTTTCTAATGACATTGAATTTGATCAAATATTACAGGAAATTTCAAGCTACGAGTCAAATCAGACAAACATTCAAAATATTGTTCCTCCCTGATGTAGTTCAACAGTTGGTGTCAATAATAACTTTCGTAGTGAACTTTCGCCTCGAGCAATAGTTGGTATCCCAGGGACAACAAACTTGCTATTACCCTCACACCCAGTCAATAGGTTATACTATTTGTGGGGGTTAAGTGAATACACATACGCCTCATGAATTATACATGCATTTGCAAGTTGTACATTCGTGGCTCATTGCCCAGCAGATTTAATAACGAGGAATCCATTGATACCTTTTTGGTATCGTTCACACATATACATATATAAAACAAATTATATATTCATATAATATATTAAAAAGAGTAAATCAATACTTTCTCCTCTTAGAGAACAATTAATGTTGACATGAGGCCATTTCGGTGAGGTAGTAATTGCATATCCTTCATCAAAAGTTTCATTTTTTTTCTACTTTGACTATGGAATTAAAGCCAAGCTCAACCAATACGTCACATTCGGTTGGATTTCACTCTGTATAGCTAAATTAATCGACAATATAAGATAAAAACACTTACAGTTTTGTTCCACAGAGGCTATACGGACATTCTTTGTAAGTAAAATTCAAAACAGAAATCCATTTCTCTATAAATAACCACTTCCCTGTATTGTAGTTTAACACAGGTGTATGATAATACTTCCCTTTTGATTGTAAGATTCACTTATCAGGTAGAATATAAACTCGGTTTTGTCGACGATTGAAATAAAAGTTAAAAACTTGCATTTTATTGGTTTTATAATCACAACAAACTCTTTTATTGAAACCACTTTGTCTCAACCTTAAAGTTAACAACATCGTGCTAGGATACAGCAAAAAAAATACCGTTGTTTGGGTAATGTCTGTATCCGATGATACCATTGCCAAATGAACATTTTTTTTTGCCCGGGCCAAAGATGAAATAATGATAAAAAAAGATAAATTGTAAACGGCAAAAAAAAACACACAACCAATAGCATGACCATGAGAGTAAGGGGTAAACGAAAATAATGTTGTTATTATATGAAATTCTATGCCTGTACAGAAGCGCTGACTGTCGGTATTAAGTAGTTTCTGTTTTAATCTAGTGACACACGTTTAACTTAATAAAAGTTAAAATCTATCAACAATGGGCCAATTGAAAAAGAGGAATCATTTTGTTGTAGTTTCTCCAAAGGACATTTTTTTTTATCATCCGTAGATATCCATGTATGTGACAAATATTTCAATAATGGTCAATTACATCATGATGGTGTATTTGAGAATTGAGAACATTCCACAAAGAATGTTTTGATACATGTATGGCCTTCTTCAAGATATGTCAGTGTTTGATGATATATTGTCTTAGCTTTCGTGTGCGTAAGTCGTACTAGGTGGACAAAACCAACAGAATTTCCTTTTTTGCCATTCGGATTTGTTTTCAAATCTTTTGTTATTGCCTCATTTATACCGAAGGTTTTTCTTTCTTCTATAATTTCTTTTAAATAATTTTTAACACAACAGTGAAAGAAATTGAAAGTACCGACTGCTGGCCTCCTTAAATATATATATGCGCTAAAACACTTCCTTAAATGTATTGTTTAGTGTATTATGCGAAAGAAATTACTTTTCAGCGTATGAATTTCAGTTTTTCCCTTGAATTATTTGCCCCTTTATCATACTTAAGCCAGAATTTGATGAAAACTATCTTTATTAGTTATGTTTCTGGTTATAGTTTAACTTCAATGTTGATGAAAAATAAGTTTCAAATCACATATCTATAATTGTAACAACAGTTGTTGGGCTTAAAACGATCTTGGTAGTTTTATTCATTGAAAAGTTTTGTGGTTTTTTTTTAACCCTAAGGGATTGCATCAATGAAAAACAAAACAATACCTTTTCCCAATCGGAAAAAAGTAATGAAAGAAAAACAAAAACCTACAAATAAGGAGATGTGGTGTAAAAGAGGGACAAAAGATACCAAAGGGACAGTCAAACTCATAAATCTAAAATAAACTGACAACGCCATGGCTAAAAATGAAAAGGACTAACAGAAAATCAATAGTACACATGACACAACATACAAAACTAAAGAATAAACCCCACGAACCCCACCGAAAACTAGGGGTGTAACTACCAATGAGATAACTATACATCTTAGTTCAAATGTAGTATTGATAAGCAATTACAGGCAACCATATGCAACTGCCTTCATTTATGAGATATACCCATATCGTTTCAGACATAGACCTACACATAAAAATATGTTACAATTCAATTTAGAAAACTAACAGATCGACCAATTCATAACAAAACACTTTAAGAAAAAGCAACAATGACAGACACGAAAACACGACAACTATATTGAACTACAACTACTGGCTTGGGGACAGGTAATAGAATGAGGCTAGGTTGCACATTTTCGGTGGCGCAAACTTCATCTTGGCCAAGACGGAGCAACACGAAACTACAAAAAAATGAGGGTTCCCGTATGCCAATAAAAATTGTCCGCTTTTTAATTTCTGATTTTTATGTTATTTTTTAAATTATTATTATATTTATTTTGTCTCAGATGAATAGGTTGATTAAAAATAATTGTGTTTTTACGCGACTTTTAAGCACCGCACTAAAGCTATTTCGTGGCGACAAGTTTTAATTGGTGAAATACGCCTGAGTACCCGGAGAAAACCACCGACCTTCGATAGGAAAAGGAAACTCTTAACTAACACGACTTTCGTCGAAGGCATTATAAAATAGTATACTATTTTTTTTCTATAACCATTCACGATAACTTTAATTAAATATGACAGCACAGTCCTTTTCATGATAACTATTTGTTAAACATCTCACAGCCGTATACTACTGTGGCTTGTATTTATTCGCCCCTTATTTTATGGATTTTGTATTTACATTGCACTACAGATTAAATTCATTCGTTCAATGTAATACTATGTTCACTAGTGTTAATATGTCTTTTTGTTAAATCGATATTTGACAGTGTATTTTGGCTTTGCACAAGGTCGTGTTTTTCTCTCCCTGTTTATGACGTCTTTACACTATATGCATTTGATGTAGGATATGTGTACTGATTGTTACTTTAGTCTTTATTTATCAATTCTTAGTGACCTTGAACTAGCTGTTAGAAACTGTGAGTACTTTCAGAGCAGTTACTGTACTACGTGTCTTTTTGTTGTTGGGATATTTAAGTACCCCCTCACGTCCAGTGTTTGTTTTTGTTAGATGTATTTCTATTTGTAGCCATCTGATGAGTTAAGCCTTTTTCAACTATTGTTTATAGTTTGTTCTTATGTTGTACTGTACATACAGAGTACGGCGGGATTAAACCTTTTAGCGTGATGTACATATTTTATTTTGTTTATTTTGATTAAATTAGGCCATTAGTTTTCTCGTTTAAATTGTTTTACATTTGTCATTTGCAGCTCCTTCTCAGACTAAAACGTCACCAGTGTCTGGGCAGTAAACTGATGAACCATGGGTATGTAAAAGAATGTCTTGTCCTTTTCCTAAAAATTTCATCAGAAAGTACCTTGACCTTGTTGATAAATATTCCGTATCAACTTCACAAATAATACATAATGGTCTTGATGTATAGATTCTGCGTACTGACGTTGTTTATCATCTTAACAACGTGTTATATTGTTCTTTCGTTTGTCTTTGTTCTCTTATAAGTGTTACTTTAACTGTTTGGATTATTTTCCATTTGACGTGGCTCCGTACTTATACATCCCATCAATGATCAATGTGTTTGTATTATATTTCATTATTGCTGGTGTATTTGTATATGATACTTTTTTTGTTTCTTTTGTTCTCATAACGTGAGCTTGTACTTTGAAAGATCCCGTCATCAGTGTATGTAAAGTGCGTATCCTAAAATATCATTTTCACTGTAAATGCCATAAATTTCTGATGTAGAATGATAAATAAAGAGACGATTTTTTTTTTGATTTTTGAAGAAAATGAATTAAAATGTATATGTTTAGAAATAAATAATACTAGTAAGACAATGTAAGAGATGCGAACGGGGTTTTATCGCGCCTAAAGCCATCCAGCTGTGAAATATATACCGAAATAGGTAAATATTTAGGACATTTCACGGACAGATCGTGCAGGTGATTTAAAACTAGCAGGTAAGGTGTTGTTGCAGAAAAATATTCATTTCAACACAATTATTAAAGTTGTATAACGTAGAATAGGTTTTGTCATTCAGTTTCTTCATATTGAACTAAATTCCACTATGATGCTTTCTGTATGCGAGTCATGTTAACTGTCGAATAATTATACTTTACTTTCATTTTCTCTGTAGAGCGATTCATTAGTATTGTATATGCGGTGCATTTTCACTATATGAATTTTTATTTTTTTTTATCTATTAAAGCTTTAATTTAGCAGACTTGCTCAAACAATAGATAAAGTAAGAGAAGGAAATGATAAAGTTTAACTTGCGGAGGAAAGTTTGATTTAACACTAATAAAGTCAATAGAAACAAATGTATTCCATTTTATTGCTTATAAATCGTGGGGATCTTTTATTTATCCTTGGTTTTATTTGTCCATTTCCATGACACTTCATCACTAATTACGTACATCTTGATATAGATTAAATCGTTGGTTTTCCCGTTTGAAAGGTTTTACACTGGGGCCCTTTATAACTTGCTGTTCGGAGTGAGCCAAGACTCCATGTATTTTGACCTATAATGGTTCTACTTCTCAGTATCTATGGCTCAAACCGAAACGGAACGGGATAAAAAAAAAAACCACACTACTTGTCTGATATATTTATAATGGGCTTGATATGTGTGTGGTCAAATCGTACAATTTTGCCTAACCGGTTACTTGGATAGTCGTTCGACCGATTAAACGGTTAACCGGTAGTTTTAGTTCATGTTTGAGAGCCTTTATAGTTACCTATTGTACACTTCAAATGTTAGTTTTCATAATACGATGAATTTTAAAAAAAAAATAGAGAATGGAAATGGGGAGTATGTCAAAGAGACAACCCAACCAAAGAGCATACATATAACTGCCACCCATGAGTCTTCAATGGCGTTTGTGCGGAATACTGGCGAAGTTTGACTTTAAATAATCCAATACCACCGTATATGCTATGGCGTTTGTAATATCTTCATATTGAAAAAAAAAAAAAAAAAATCTTGATCTCGTGTCGAATTAAAATGATTCTTTCTCTTTCTCTTGATGTCTCATAAAATAATGTGGGGTGTTTCAATTTGAAATTATTAAGCCAGTTGCATCAAGTATACATTAATTACATTCACCTTGATTTAAGTACATTTTTTTTAGTCGACATTTCGTTGATAGTATGACAAAGTCTTGCATATTCAGATGTAGGTCTACGTAATATTACATCAAAAATAAAATAATGAAGTAACTCCTAAAAACAAGTGCACTTAAAGTCCGCCATATCAATCTTACACTTTTTAGAATACAGTATGACATTTTGAGAAGCGTTTTTGTTACAAGTTTGAATATCTATATATTTGATGAAGAATGAATGAGGAGTTTGCATTTCAATTTGAAAATATCACAAATACTAACGTCATCATCTAAGTTTTTTTCATATTTGTTGCAAGTCCATTTATCCCATAAATCTACAATAAAAATTCCTCGCATCTTCGGAAATTCTACATCAGAAATGATTGCACTAATAGTGATAATTCATCGCATCTATAGTTAAAATGGATCGCTTTCAATAATCGATATGCTATATTATGTTGCTTTTATATCACTTATTTGAACTTTATTGCTATGTTTGTACATTAAAAAGACATATCAAAATGAAAATATGTTGAAACTTAACTTCAAATCAATTATTTTGGTATTTTCGAAACGTAATAAAATACAGTTTTCCCATGATCCTTTATTATACAATAGACATACTCGCATATGACAGTGAAAATGAACTAGCTGGATTCGCACTTTATATATATAATATATTGATCTTCTATCAAATAGCATTGAGTTGTAGTTCAATTATAAATTAGAAAATACGTTGAACGACAAAATTATTTTAATCGAGTAGTGGTATTAACCATTTTTGGATTCTTAGACATTCTACAGAAGTTCTGGACGATTTTAAATCTCGGTCTATTTCTGAAATTAATTCTAACATACTTTTAATTTATTAGCCCTGTATCTGCTAACATTTCCCATGTGAAATTATAAAATTGTTTTGTGTAAACATTGAACATTTTTCAGACACGTGTTTTTAATTTGAACGATGCTTGTGTGCTTTTTTTTGTAAAATTGTTTGTTCTAAGATTCTAACACAGTGATGACTACTGTACCCATATTTAATTTGACTATTATATTTATTATGTCTGTTTTGTTCACGCATCGTTGTAAATGTAACGGAATTTGATGAGACTGATGTAAAAACGAGAAGTTTAGCGCTTTAAAACCAGGTTCAATCCACCATTTTCTACATTTGAAAATGCCTGTACCAAGTCAGGAATATGATAGTTGTTGTCCATTCGTTTGATGTGTTTTGTCATTTGATTTTGCCATGTGATTAGGGACTTTCCGAGTTCAGTATTTTTGTGATTTTACTTTTTGATTTGCTCATTGTTGAAGGCCGTACGATGATCTATATTTGTTATAATTTCTGTGTAATTTGGTTTCTTGTGGAGAGTTGTCTCATTGTCAATCATACCACATCTTTTTTATACTTGCAATGTTGTGATGTTACACTATTGTTTTAGATAATGGTGAAGGTTGGTACCTGTTAAAATGTGTGATCCTGCTGCATTGTTTTGTAACGTAACGGTACTCCAATTGCAATTATTTTGACAGTTTTTTCACCTTCGTTTTTTTTTATGATCAAGACAAGAATTTCCATTCTGTGTTTATTTTGTAGCCGTTTCCTTCCTTATTATATAGGAACACCAATTTGACTTTTAATCCATATTGAGTCATGGCAAATTTGGATAGAAACAACCTCCAAATATCCATGATCCCGTAATGAGGAGTATCCAAATGCATCCATGTTTAAATTCACATCATTAAAAATCGAATAACAGATGTTTTGTTATATTTTTTCAAATATTTAGAACAATTTGACATTGGTACAAGTTCACTATAATAATTCATTTTTTTAATGGATGTTTGTAACATATTTGTTTTATTCATTTTTAAAAGATTACTTTTTGTGAACGTCGCATAACGGAGTTTTCGTAAATTTTTCTTTTCCGGTGAAAGCTTCTATGCTGGAACGATTTCCGGAATTTTGTAAAGCTTTTTCCGATTTGATTTTTTTATTATTGAATTACGATAACTTCCTTGAAACTATCACGTTTTAATTCTATCATCTAAAAGTAATAATCTGTTAATCCAAGCACAATGTAAGTAAATTTTTCATGTCTTTAGTGCACATTTAAATAGTTCTTAATGCATATTAATTGTAGTTTTTGTATGCTGCGCGATAACGGCATTTTCAGATTATTTTGTCAAAGGGTCAAGTTGCGAGATTTTTTATGTATGGAACGCCATCCGCGTTATTATATTATGATTGTTTTTGAGAATTATGATATTTTTTAACATGTATTTGAAATTTAGAAATAATTTCATTTATTATTTACATTTAATTGTGTAATTAAAGTGTAGATTTAGGTAATTTCTACTGATAAGCCATATTTTTCTACTTTGAGATATTTTCATGGTACACCAGGTATATAAACATGCAGTTACAATTTTGTCTTTTAATATTTCTATGTGATACTGGAACAATGCACACTTGCTATGTGCTATATAAATTGCTAATTCAGACATTTTCATCTAATTATGTTCTTAGCATGTTGCTATTTTTATTAAGGTATTTTTTCTGTAACAAATTTCTACAGTATTGTTTTATTTTTATATTGTAGCTTTTCACCGCATTCAGTATATGACAATTGTACAACAATTAACAATAAAGATATACCATGGTTAGCTGTGTTTACTTGTGAGACAGCACAGTGAAAAGATTACTTGAAGGATCCTTACAACACACTGGTACATGTCCGCCATGTTTACAGACAGTCGTGAAGGAGACACAGATCAACGAACTAGTCAGATGACTGAAAAGGGAACTCTGTTCCACCAGGAACAAAAGGACACTCACATAAAAAGGGCAAAAGCGTCAAGTTTCATGTTATCAAATTGTATGAACAATCTTAATACACTACCAAAGTCTTTGTCAGCATTACAAAGTGCAGAAACAGATTTAGACACTGTGTACAAAAGATATGACAAAAATGCAAATGAGTACATTGATTTTCTGTCACGTTCAAGAGATTCAGAAGCCCAAAACGAATTGGAATCATACTGGGTGATAATGACTGATGTTAAAAACAAATACAGTATGTTAATGGACAAAATTCAATTTGCAAAGGAATCCATAGAAACAAAATCAGTTAAATCGCACACGTCACAAAGATCAGACAGAACTCGTTCGTCAGCATCTGGGAGTCGTACAGTTGGGCTAAGAGCCAAAGCAGAATCCGAAAAAATAAAGCTCAAATATGTTGAAAAAGAAGTGGCATTGAAAAAAGAACAATTTGAAAAATCCTTACAGCTAGAAATTCTTGAACAACAAAAAAATGCAGCAGCGGCTGATGTAGAAGCAACTTATCTAGAGAGACATTCTCAAGGCGGATCTGAACATGATGGGTCTGATATCTTACCTAAAGAGGAAATTGGTGCGTTCGAAAGAACTTTAAACTATCTAGATGGATTGGGCTCTACTTCTCCACAAGACAAACCTCTATCAGCTGAAGCAAAATTGTTTGTACCTGCAGTCTCGCCAGACTATTTTCAAAAAGATATTACTGCTTCTACACCAATAGTACAAAACATTGTTCACACTATTCCTAAACAAACAACTACTGCAAAACCAACAATGCCAGTCCAAGGGCCAACCACTTTAATCTCAGCTTCACACAATAGCGCTGCTGCAGAAACACAATTTACAACGTTTCTTATTAAGAAAAACTTATTATTAGAAAGTTTTCAACAACAAAGATTTGACGACAAGCCAGACCGTTACATCGTGTGGAAAAAACAATTCAAAGTTATGGCTGCTGACATTCAATGTTCTGCATTAGAAGAAATCACTCTGTTGACAAATTGTGTAAAAAAGGATTCCGATGCTTATCGTCTGATCATGAGCACCAGGGCTTCATGTGCCGACAGTCCAGACTTGTGTTTAACCAATATTTGGAATAGACTAGACCAACGTTTCGGTTCAGCAGAGTTATTAGAATCTGCTTTGAAAACAAAACTTTCAAATTTGCCAAATATGATTGACCGTAAAGTTCTTTATGACCTACACGATTTGCTAAATGAAATTCAGGCTGTGAAAACACTCCGAGAATATAGTGTGATATTTTCATACTTAGACTCCTCACTAGGCATTAGACCAATAGTTCAAAAACTGCCAAAGTTTATTCAAGATAAATGGATCACACGAGTGGTGAATTATAAGAAGCAGAACCAAGTGATTTTCCCGCCTTTTAGCGAGTTCTTAAAATTCATTGGTGAAATAAGTGTTATTCGAAATGACCCAAGTCTCCTTTTTGAAACACCTATGAATCAGTCAACAAGAAAACCAAGTTACAGTAAACCACAAAACACTATGTACAAACAAAAAGATCAGCATCTTATAACGGCAAATAAGATGGAGGTAAATTCTACTCCTGTAACAAAGTCAAACTCAAACTCAACACATGCCTGTTTGATTCACATTGGAGCCAAACACACCATTAATGAGTGTAAAGCTTTCCGGAGCAAAAGTTTAGAAAACAGAAAGACTCTGCTTCGAAGTCATAACATTTGTTTACGTTGTTGCGATACTTCAGACCATTTTGCAAACCGTTGTCGGGCTCAGATACAGTGTGACATATGCAAAGCGTCAACGCATTGCACTGCTCTTCATATAGACTTTAACAATAATAATGCAGACATTAACAATAACTCAAATCAAAGAACTGGTAATGCTGCACCAAAGCATGGCGAGGAGACACCAGCAGAAGTAAGCTCTCGTTGTACCGAGATTTGTGGTATTCCCAGCTTTACAGGCAAATCATGCGCAAAAATTCTTCCAGTGCGAATATTTCCGGAAGGACAATCGGACAAAGCTGTACTCGCATATGCAATGCTTGATGACCAAAGCAATAGGACTCTAGGAAAAACTTGTTTGTTTGATAGCTTATCTGTTGAATCTGAAACAATCGAATACAAGATGGAATCATGTTCCGGCAGGTCGACAAGTAGTGGACGGATTGTAGGAGGACTGGTAGTTGAAAGCGTCAGTAACAATCTGCAAATGAAATTACCACCTGTTATAGAATGTGACAATATTCCAGACAATCAAACTGAAATTCCGACACCGGATGTTGCTCGCCATTACCCACACTTGCATGACATTGCTCATCAATTACATGAACACGACGCTTCTATGAAAATAATGTTACTGATAGGCCGTGACCTTTCAAGTGCTCACCACGTTCTTGAACAAAAGTTAGGACCTCCACGGTCACCTTTTGCACAACGTTCACCACTAGGCTGGACTATCATTGGTGATGTTTGTCTCTTTGGACAACATTGTCCTTCATCAGCGGAGTGTGATCAGAATTTCATCATAGATAATGGGCGCCCTACGAGTTTGAAACCATGTGAACAAATTATTAACGTTCGAAAAACATTCATCAGAAGTGAACAACCCCAATTGACAAAATATAACATTTTCGAAACAACTAGTCACGACAATAAGCCCGGACTGTCAATTGAAGATCGTAAATTTCTAGACATAATGGACAAAGAATTTCGCCTAGACTTTGATGGTAAATGGGTAGCGCCTTTACCTTTTGGTTCACCACATTATACTATGCCAGACAATTATCTGCTTGCGCTTAATCGTGCCAAATCTCTAGATGCTTCACTGCATAGGAATGAAACAAAGAAGCAGCATCTACTCGAATTCATGCAGAAAATTATTGACAATCACCATGCTGAAATTGCCCCGTATCTACCTCCTGATAGAGAACGTTGGTACCTTCCATTATTCGGGGTATATCATCCTCGCAAGCCAGAGCAAATTCGCGGCGTCTTTGACGCATCTGCAAAATTCAACAATGTTTCACTGAATGACCAGCTGCTTCAAGGTCCTGATCTCATCAACAGTCTTCTCGGAATACTTATTCGATTTAGAAAAGAGATGGTAGGAGTAGTCGCTGATATCCAGCAAATGTTCCATTCGTTCCTGGTACAGGAAGAACATAGAGATTTCCTCAGATTTCTATGGCACAAAGATAATGTGATTGAAAACCCACTTGTTACTTACCGTATGCGTGTACATGTCTTTGGGAATCGACCTTCGCCCTCAATAGCTATGTATGGATTACGTCGAATAGGAGAATTAGCCACTGAATCTCATGGTGACGATGTGAAGAATTTTATAAACAATGATTTCTATGTTGATGATGGCTTGAAGTCTTGCCCGTCAAGCCAAGATGCTATAGACTTGATTCTTAAAACCCAAGAAGCCATGAAAATGCATGGAAATCTGCGACTTCATAAATTTGCGTCCAATAGCAAAGTTGTTATGAATGCGTTGGAACCCGGAGACTTAGCAAAGGGACTCGTGGATATGGACTTTGAGAAAGACTCACCTACTCAGCGTAGCCTAGGTCTGCTGTGGGATTTAGGATCCGATACCTTTAAATTCAGCATCTCTAATGAAACTAAATCAGCAACGCGTAGAGGCATACTCTCAGTTGTTAATAGTCTTTACGACCCAATGGGATTTATCTCCCCAATAACTGTGCAAGGCAAAATCATACTTCGAAAAATAGTGTCTTCAACATTTGATTGGGATGATCCATTGCCTGAACATTTGTTGACTGAATGGAATAAATGGAGTCAAAACTTACCTGACTTAGAGGATTTGCGCATACCCCGTATTATCGTGCCAAATCTTAGCAATGCTGTAAACAAGGAACTATTTATTTACTGTGATGCGTCAGAACTTGCCATTGCAGCTGTGTGTTACCTTCATGTTAGTTATTCGGATGGTTCTACTTCTACTGGATTCGTGCTAGGTAAAGCCAAGGTTGCTCCAGCGAAATGTACCACCATTCCAAGACTAGAACTCTGTTCTGCAGTGCTAGGGGTTGAAATTGCTCAGATTGCAGTGGACCACTTGCAGATCAATATTGATAACATCAAATATTTCAGTGATAGTAGAGTAGTCTTAGGCTATATTAACAATGAAAAGAGACGCTTTTTTGTTTACGTAGCCAACCGTGTTGCAAGGATCAGAAGTTATAGCGAACCTACTCAATGGCTCTATGTTCGTTCTGAAAAGAACCCTGCAGATATAGGAACTAGAGGTATTCATCCCGCAGACTTACAGAATAGTCTCTGGCTACATGGGCCAAGCAGAATCGAAGCACCTAATGTATCTTTGGATAAAGATTCCGACTTCTCACTCATTCAGCCAGATGTTGATGTGGAAATCCGTTCGAACAAAGTTGATATTGAGAATGTTAAACCGAATGGTCTTGGCAACAGTGTATTTGAGAAATTCTCTGATTGGAATAGATTGAATTTTGCCTTAGCTACAGTTCGAAAATTCATTCGGCGTCATTTAAATTTGAAGCGATCAGATGGCTCAAAGAACATGGACAATGTTGAATTGCTGCACAACACAGAGCAGCTTGTTCTAAGAGAGGTACAGCAGCAATTTTATGAAAGTGAATTAAATGATATTCGTGACTCAAAGCCTCTAAACAAACACAGTTCTATCGTACAACTGGATCCATTTATCGGCAATGATGGGCTCCTACGTGTAGGTGGACGCTTGAAACATATTAAATTTGATTCTTCCTTCAAGAATCCTATCATCTTACCTGCAAAACATCATGTTACAACTCTTATCGTCCGTAAATACCATGAAGATGTGAAACACCAGGGACGCCATTTTACTGAAGGCCGAATTCGTTCAGCAGGATACTGGGTAGTAGGTTGCAAAAGACTTGTTTCATCCATTCTGCACAAGTGTGTTACTTGCAGAAAACTCAGGAAAGAATTTCAATGTCAAAAAATGTCAAACTTACCTGTTGATCGCATTGAGCCTGAACAACCACCTTTTTCGTCTGTCGACGTTGATATGTTTGGTCCGTGGGAGGTGTTAACAAGGAAAACCAGAGGCGGTGCAGCAAACAGTAAACGATGGGCTGCTCTCTTCACATGTCTTGTAACACGAGCCGTCCACATCGAAGTCGTGGAGGAGATGTCAGCTTCATCATTCATTAATGCGTTACTCAGATTTCAAGCAATACGTGGTCCCGTCAGAATATTTCGTTCAGATAGAGGCACAAATTTTGTAGGTACCGTGAATGAAATGAATATAAATGTCATAGAAGTGGAAAATGGACCGATTAAGAATTTCTTACAAAAACATGGAATTTCATGGATCTTCAATTCACCACACTCTTCACACATGGGAGGAGTGTGGGAAAGGATGATTGGTGTGACTCGTCGTATTTTGGATGCCATGCTGCTTGAATATGGATCTCGTAGTTTGACTCATGAAGTACTCACAACATTCTTAGCCGAGGCTAGTTATATCATAAACTCTAGACCACTCGTTGAAACATCAACAGATCCTAACAATCCATTTATTCTTTCACCGTTGACATTACTCACTCAGAAATCTGATGTATTGCAATCTAACATCATAGATTTTGAAACTGTTGACAAAAAGGATCTTCTCCGTAAACAGTGGAAAAGGGTTCAAAATCTCGCTGCAATCTTCTGGAAGCGTTGGAAAGTTGAATACCTCAATACACTACAAAATCGAAGGAAATGGACTTCTGTAGAAAAGAATGTTTCACTAGGTGACGTTGTACTCGTTCGTGACAAGGAACTCTCTCGAAATTCTTGGCCTTTGGGTATTGTTACAAAAGTCATGCCCAGTGATGATGGACTAGTCCGAAAGGTAGAACTCAGAATGATCATAGATGGCAACCCAAAAACATTCTTGCGTCCTATCAGTGAAGTGGTTCTGCTTGTAGAACAATAATCAGTGTTAAAGTACATGTGAACTTTGAACTTTGATATTTTTGCATATATTTTGACATTATTAATGAAAAAAATGTTTAGTCTTCTAAATATGAATCAATGTCTTATAAACACTTGTAAATATGTACGTTGCAAGTTTCTTTTTTGTTTTTATTTTTGATATTGTTGAGTTTAAGGTGAAATTTTCAATATCAGGCGAGGAGTATGCTGGAACGATTTCCGGAATTTTGTAAAGCTTTTTCCGATTTGATTTTTTTATTATTGAATTACGATAACTTCCTTGAAACTATCACGTTTTAATTCTATCATCTAAAAGTAATAATCTGTTAATCCAAGCACAATGTAAGTAAATTTTTCATGTCTTTAGTGCACATTTAAATAGTTCTTAATGCATATTAATTGTAGTTTTTGTATGCTGCGCGATAACGGCATTTTCAGATTATTTTGTCAAAGGGTCAAGTTGCGAGATTTTTTATGTATGGAACGCCATCCGCGTTATTATATTATGATTGTTTTTGAGAATTATGATATTTTTTAACATGTATTTGAAATTTAGAAATAATTTCATTTATTATTTACATTTAATTGTGTAATTAAAGTGTAGATTTAGGTAATTTCTACTGATAAGCCATATTTTTCTACTTTGAGATATTTTCATGGTACACCAGGTATATAAACATGCAGTTACAATTTTGTCTTTTAATATTTCTATGTGATACTGGAACAATGCACACTTGCTATGTGCTATATAAATTGCTAATTCAGACATTTTCATCTAATTATGTTCTTAGCATGTTGCTATTTTTATTAAGGTATTTTTTCTGTAACAAATTTCTACAGTATTGTTTTATTTTTATATTGTAGCTTTTCACCGCATTCAGTATATGACAATTGTACAACAATTAACAATAAAGATATACCATGGTTAGCTGTGTTTACTTGTGAGACAGCACAGCTTCATCTGTTGATATAAGTTGTGAACGTTTGGTGTATATTTGAATATATTCATATTTTTTGTAAGACATGTATGAGACATGTCAAACTAATCCAAATACAAATTGTTTAGTCTTAAAGAAAACTTTAAAAAATTTCTCAGCTGTTTATGTTGAATAGGTGCAATTTTGGTACTCGGTGCAATTTGGGTACCGTGACGTTACCTTTCCCAAGTCATAAATTATCTGATGTTCAGTAGTTGTTTGTTGATGTGATTCATAAGTGTTTCTCGTTTTTATATAGTTCAGACCGTGAGTTTTCCCGTTTAAATATCTTTACACTAGTTATTTAGAGGCCCGTTATAGCTTGCTGTTCGGTTTGAGCCAAGGCTCTGTTTTGAAAACCATACTTTGACCTATAATTGTTTACTTTTACAAATTGTGACTCGAATGGAGAGTTGTCTCATTTGCACCCATACCACATATTCTTATATATATCATTCCATTATTTGGCTCCTGAAATTGTAAATCCTGAAGTCTAGCAAAATTTTTCAATTGATTGATGAATACGGCGATATAAAATGGGCGCTTATGTATAAGAACTTGTTTAGACTTTTAAGAACATGTAAAAATTTACATAATTTAACTGAAATGTTTTGTCAAAAAAAATAAGAGGCAAGGTTTAACAAACATAGTTTATATATTTTTTTACATTTTTGTTAAAAACAATCATCTTGTGACAAAATATTTTATTGGGAAAAGCAATGAGTCATATTTAGATAGTAATTACAAGCACAAGATCCGAAATGACACTATTCCGGCATTGTTTTAATGTTTTGCCTGAATCTCATTATGTTGCAAGCCTATATGTAAATACATGTATATGTCATGCATGTGTGAGAAACGCAATCGTTTATCAATGTAAGTTTCATTCATCAATTTCAAACTTAAGGATCAGTTTGTACAAGTCCGGCATTCTTTACTAGAAAACTCACAAAGAACACTTAATTACAAACTTTTATTGGAATTCTTAGCATTGATTTTTATAGATTTAGAACCGCAAATAACAAGCTCCCTATTGAACTGGCTAGATAGAATAATATAGTTACAAACAAAAGACTTTGTGTCCTAGCCCCCAAGGGTGACTGGGGTATAGAAATATGGTCACTTGGTCTTCTCCCGACCGGCAGTAAAACGCTTTCCGAAGTGGGGCGTCCGTTTGGCTGTGCGGGACGTATCAAGTTCGCAGTCACGTCCGGTCAGAAGGGGGACGTTAAATCCGATGTCTCGTGTAAAGAGAGTGCCACGCTCTTTGAACGTTAAGAACCCTTGCAACAACTCTTCGAGGGGTCCGTAGGTGGCCTGTTGCAGGGCAAAATTTCGGTCTCTATCCAATACACCCTCATTTTCCAGTGGCAGTCCAAATTTCCCCGACCATCGTCCTCTATTATAACAACCTACTTATTGTATTTATTGTTAACTTGTTCTCGTCCTGAATATGCATGAAATATTTGCCACTGGACGTTAAGCAACCAACAATCAATCAATCAACTTTGTGTTCTGTGTAATAAAAATGATACTGGCGGTGAATTGCATTATTCCTATTAGAATGTAAATACTTTGAAGTAAACAGGAAACATTGTATGTCACACTATTGTTTAACAACTGCAAATATTTTTAAATACAAGCAATGATTATGTCTGCAAAAATCAAATCAGAATTGATTAAACATTGTAAATTTATCAAGATTATTCACACAGGTGTATTCAGCGGAGGACATTTTAGCGCATTGATAGGACAAAAATAAAATTGCCAATGCCCATTTTAGCGAAATATTTTTACCCATTACAATATATTAATAGATAAAAAAAAAAAAAGCAGCACTAAATGTCTTAAAAGATTAAATCAAATAATAAAAGTCCGTTCCAGCCTGAAATGTATATCCCAGAGAACGTAGGTAATGAGCCCTGAATATACCCCTATACAATACGGTTACATTAGGAACTGTTCTAAGACTTTCTCTTTATCATGTCTAAATTGAGGTGCACATTCGTTTTTACTTTGTATTTTTATATATGTTGTTGTTTCCAATTTGATAATATTGTCAAGAAAAAGCAAATAGCTGGGTGGCAACTAGTATTTGCTCATTATAATGGGCATGGAACGACTCTGAACCATTTAATATTTGTTCGCTTTGAATTTCACGGAACTTCTGCCCAAAGCTTAGTGTGTATTATTCAATCAGGTAAGTTTTTGCTAAAATGGACTATTGAAAATACAGGTGAATGGATTAATCCGGCGCTAAAAAGTCCCCCAGCAGTTCAAATTTTTCACTAAAATGTCCTGCGCCCATTGCCTTAGCAACTGTTTTGTTATGTTTTGATGTAAATATTGTATATAATTGTGTTCTCTATACCTTTGTTTATGGTTTATTGATATTAAAGATATATATATAAGAAACCATTCAAAAATATAAATAATGATGATTAACAGTCTCAATTAATTCGAACATTTAGTATTCTTCAAACTGTGGATGTGCTTTAAAAGACGTTAGGTTCACTAAAAGTCATTGCCATTTTCATTTCGATCCAACATTATAAATCGAATCGCTATTTATATCTACTTTGTTAGATTTAATATTTGTTTCATCTAGTTGTATTCTCCAGTCGTAGTGACGAAATTCTGGTATAAAAGTCAAAAAGTAAAACGAAACTAGGAAAGCTAATATCCATTCTAAAATCGCTGCTTGTCGTTTGATTGAAAGATCCTAAAAATAAACAATAATAAAATATTATGAATTACAACAATTTTTTTTTTACGAAATATTTACATTTAGTTAAGTTAGTAACACGATAATACGAAATTTAATCTTAAAGAATTCTTAAGCCGGTTTCACAAAGATATCTTACATTTTAGAACATGTCTTATGATCCTCTTATGCCTATCTTAGGACAAATCTCAGACCTCGTCTCGAGGTTGTGTTATGATGATTTTTGTAAAGATATCCTGGTGTAAGGTCTTTAAATTTATAGGTGTGGTTCCCATAAATTACTTAACGATTCGACAAATATTCCATACGATAATTTGTAAAATTCCTATGAAAAATAAGTGCAAAATATATAAATAATACACCAAAATAAATTTGAAAATTCAAATACAAAATGAAGAAAAAATAAAATAAAAATTAAACATTTGTTTTTACAAATGTGTTGAATTCAATGTGTGACTGTCGCTGTTCGGTTAAAATAAGGTTAAAGGCTAAAATCGTGCATTCGTGATATTTATACATCGAATGATCATTGCTTGTAAATTGTCAATAATCATTGGACGTGACAGCCTTATTGTGTATTGTATTGCTATTTCTGCATCACATAAGTGATCCAAAGGATTGTCAGGGTCTCTGAGTATTCTAGTTCTACCTCTTGCTATTGTTTGAGGTGAATGATAATAAACTCATCATCGATACCAGGATTAAATTTTGTATTTACGCCAGACGCGTGTTTCGTTAACAAAAGACTCAACAGTGACGCTCAAATCCCCAAAATTCAAAAGGCCAAATAAAGTACGAAGTGTAAGAGCATTGAGGACCAAAATTCCTTAAAATGTTGCCAAATACGTATACAGCTACGGTAATCTATTTCTGAGGTAGGAAAGCATTAGTATTTCAAAAATGTAAACTACAGCAGTCCTATTAGTTTAAAACTCATGTAAGGACATCATAAGGATGTCTTAACTTATGACTATCATAAGACCATCATAAGACACCTTTCGTGTTGTTCTTACTCATTACATGTACCAACTTTACGAAATGTCCACTTTGTGAAACCAACTTAAGACTAAGATATGTCGTAAGACCATCCTAAAACAGTTCCGTAAAATTGGTTCCTTATTTTTGTAATTAACGAATATAACTTACTAAATGCCAATGATTCGATATAAGATAACTTCAAAACACAATTACATTCCATTGGCAAATCATATGTTAAAACAACAACATTGGCACTGTTCAGATGTTACAAAAATATAGATTAATACCTTATAGTTATTGTAATTCTAGTAGAAGACTAGTAAGCTAAAACTATTAGATATAATACGTTAAATCAAAATTCTCTATAAAGTTTGCCTCAATGTGTTTCTATTTCAAAATGCATCTTGTGGTGTTATAGAACTACATTTGTAAACATCAATACACTTACGCTGTTAGATTGTTTGTACTGTATAGTTACAATGAATGCTTTGTCTGGTTAAGGATAACAACTTCAAAAATGTGTTCTGCAATACTGGCGACTTCTCTCAGATACACTGAGAATAGGTGGTTAAAAGATCCAACTTATTTTTATTTTTTATGATAATTGTATGATTTATTTAAAGCAACAATCACATTCTGCATTTTCATAACAATTGATATTGGTAATACATGTACAGCCAACATTAAATTTTGTTTTAAACTAAAATGTATATTTCGTGTATATGAAGAACTTTAAAAAGTATACATATTGTGTACACAGAAGTCGAAGCATGCTTTTTGAATACCTTAATAGTTACCAGGATTACAATTTAATACGCCAGATGCGCATTTCGTCGTCATGAGACTCATCAGTGACGCTCAGATCTATATGGTTCTAAAGCCAAACAAGTACAAAGTTGAAAAAAAAAATTAAAAAAGAATGGCCAACGTAGATACAAGTATCTTGTCTTAGGGAGGGATAAATCATACTTTGTAAAGGATCACTCTGATTCAAACAAAAAAACTCTCTGAAACTGATATTATCAAGGTGCTTGATTTCTTGATTGACAACACATTTGTTACGTTCGGAGAACGTGTTTTTCAACAGACGGTCGGCATTCCAATGTGAACAAACTGTGCCCCTCTACTTGCCGACTTGTTTATTTATTATTATGAGGCTGACTTCAAGCAGCAACTTCAGCAAGGAAGACAGATAAGAAGTTAGTAATATCCTTTATCTCTACTTTCCGCTATATAGATGATGTTCTTTCACTAAATAATTCAAAATATGGTGACTATGTGGAACGCATCTATCCCATCGAACTACAGACAAAGGATACTACAGTTAAGTCTGCCTCATATCTTGACTTACATCTAGAAATTGACAATGAGGGTCGGTTGAAAACAAACTTCACGACAAAAGAGATGATTTCAGCTTTCCAATTGTGAACTTTCTATTTCTAAGTAGCAACATTCCAGCAGCACCTCCATACGGGGTTTATATCTCCCAATTGATTCGATATTCTCGTGCTTGCATTTCCTATAATGATTTTCTTGATAGGGGGTTGCTGCTCACAAGGAAGCTATTAAACCAAGAGTTCCAAATAGTGAAGTTGACATCCTTTCGTAAATTTAACGGACGCCATCACGAGTTAGTTGACCGTTATAGAATAACCGTTTCACAAATGATATCGGATATGTTCCTTACGTCGTAACTACAATCCCCTTCCCTGTCATGAATATGACCTACCGAATTAGACTATTTACCGGATTTGTTATCACATAAACAACACGACGGGTGCCACATGTGGAGCAGGATCTGCTTACCCTTTCGGAGCACATGAGATCACCCCTAGTTTTGGTGGGGTTCGTGTTGTTTATTCTTTAGTTTTCTATATTGTGTCCTGTGTACTATTGTTTGTCTGTTTGTCTTTTACATTTTTAGCCATGGCGTTGTCAATTTGTTTTAGATTTATGAATTTGACTGTCCCTTTTGGCATCTTTCGTTCCTCTTTTGAAGAGCACTGAATGTGGGATACCAGTCGGCCTCTAGTGTATCACCCCAAACTTATAGACTTACATATTTTACTCCTGAGTCGGTACCTTTGAAGGTTGAATATCAGTCACCTAGGGTGTCATCTGCCCAGTTGCTTTAACAAAATTCACCCAGAATCAGTACCGCTAAATAGACCGCTTTTCCTAGCTATAAGGTACAAATAGCTATTTCAGCATAATTTACCCCCCGAGTCGGTACCCTTCTTTAAGGAAGACTATTGATCCTCCATAGTACCAGCCGCCCATTAGCCATATTTTTTGTTAACTCCTGAGACAATTCCTCATCAGGTGGAATATTAGTCCCCTAGGATACTTATAGATATAATATAAATGCATGATTCATCCTTTAGTCGATGATGGACTTTCAGATGTATAACCAACCATCTGCACAGTAGCCGTATCACAATTTTATGAAACATTTTGTCTGTAAATTTATTGCTCATAAGATATTAATAAGCCAATGGTATTGAATTTCTAACGCGAAGTTACTAAATTCCTAAAGCCAAATTAACCTAATCACGGTTTTAATTCTTTCCTTAAACCAGTTTTCTTTTATGCTCTGATAATTATATTTTTCCATGCAAATGGTGTCGTCTCGATATATTCCATATATGCAATTTCCAAGCTCATAAACTCTCCAATCAAATATTGCTGTCATTGTGCTATTCAAACATTAGGAGAGCAGACGACCTTTCTCTGGAAGTTGATCAATATATTATGGGCAAAGAAATTATATCTATACTTTTCAACAAATTTAAATGTTTGCTACATGCTGATATTAACAGTATAAAAAGGATACTTCCTAGTAAAAAAGCAAACTGTAAAACCGACATCACTATTCTAATAATATTTATTATAATATTGCTCCCAGGAATGTCTTTTAAAAAAAATGAAAATAATGACTGCATTGCTAAATATGAAACTCCAACACCAAAGGCCAATACAGCACCAGTGTTGTGTACTCCTTCATGTGTACCAACCTAGAAAAGAGTAAACCAATCATTGATTTAGATCTGTTGACACATATATGACACAGGACAGTAAGGACACATCTTATTTTATTTTGTTTACTTGAGGTAAAATTTTCGAGGCTAAGCAGCCTCAATTGAAGAGAGTAACATACAACAAATATCAAACATGTGGAAATGAAGAATATGTGTTTATCTGCTTTCTAATATTATGTTTGTCTTAATTCAAAGACATATCTGAGATAGTACAAGTACCTGGCGTGCTATTATTTGTCCCACAGAAAAGGATGACTCTTTTGTTAACAACCTACATAGCTTCAGTTACATCGTTCTAGATCTATACCGGATGCAAGTTACTTGACTTGCTATGGACGAAGGTTTTCACACCAAAGGCACTTTTAATTCATAGCTTCAAATTCCAAAGCAATTGTCTGGATTATTTTCTCGGATGATATATAACTATAAGAAACACCTTTTTACAAATAAGATGCTGATAACAACTGCCTAAGGGCATACGATACAGTTACAGGGGAGATAATAACTGCTTAATGTCTTACCTGGAAGGTAGAAACCAAAGCCATACCAGACAATGATATGAGGCCAACTACTGTTGTAATTATGTTAACTATGTATCGAGGCCGACTTTTCTGGTAACTGTAGTTTACTTTAATCTGTTCAAATCTAATAGTTATATTGATAAATGCTGAAAAGCAAGTGGAAAACTATTAATATTATATAAAGTTGTTGCTCAACAATAATAATACTTGTTTTTATTTGTCTCAACTATTTAAGTCCCGGTTGTAACGCGGTGAGGGGGAAACCAGATCAGTGTGCACAGGCTTGTAAAATATAGTCGATAGATACAAAGGGGTCATTCAACGTCGAAAATAAAATGTATGGTGACCTAAACCTGTGAATGTCTGTGTCATTTGGTCTCTTGTGAAGAGTTGTCTTATTGACAATCATACCACATCATCTTTTTATATATTGACAACGCTTTGGCTAAAAACAAAGATAAAGAGACAAACAAATATAGAAACCATAACATAGAAACTTAAGACTGGGTAACATGAACCCCTACCAACAACCTTTAATGATAGCATGTGCTTTATAGGGGTATGTAGATCCTGCCCAACATGCGACAGCCGGCTTGATTTTCAAGTAGGTACAAACCCAGTGATTGGTATAATTCGGTAGGTCACATTAGGGGTAAAGGAGGACAAGACGAAACATCCGTCGTCATCTCTCAAGTATTTATTCCATAACGATCAACCATATCCTGATGGCATCTGTAAAATTGTGACGGGAAGATTTGAGCTTCACCACTAGAAACTTAAATTGTAACCGCTTGAACAATTTTTGCCAGACAGAATGGTTTGTCAGCCATGTCGCGGCGGGTGAATTTGATATTTTTTGCAGCTGATAAATAAATCTGTGGAACAGTTATTAATACATCTGTGTAATCATTTTCAATGAAAATGTAAATTCTTTATTTATATGAACAATTCTTGGTAAGAGCACAGATTTTTTTTTCAGGTTTAAAAAAAAAAGCAGCAACGCCTTGAACGAGTTTTAAAAATGATGTTCCTTGAAAAAAAAAATTTTAAGGAAAATTGCATTGTGAGAAATCTGGCACCTGTATTTCTTGTGTGAATAAAAATGGTAAGAAAAAAATGCATATATTAGTTATTATCCGTGGACAGATGGCATGTGCCTAGGCTGACCCATTAAATGGCTGTTCTCTTAATTCTTTTGTTTGTTTTAAAGGAGTGACTGTGCGTGCTTTTTTTTTAACTTTTATATGTGTGTGGTGGTATTACACATTGATTGAGCTATGTTTTTGGATAATTATTGGTTACTGTTTCATTAATGTTAGTTTATTGAAATGGAAAAGTTCCAGTTTAATTTAAAGATTCAAAGCATGGATCATATCTTTGCAATTAAGTGACAAGTGCAAATTATTTATTTTTTATCCCAACATTTGTGTTAGATCATTCTGCAATTTTTGATTGACGAAAGCGTAAAGTATTTTTTAAAACCTGTTAAAACTTTGCACTCACCTAAAAATCCATAAATATTGAAAAGTAAACTGAAAGCAGAAGCTGATATCCCTTTGTTTCCTGTGTCACTAAAAATATAATTACATTAAATCTGTAAAATTATATAAAAAAAGAGATGGTTTCAGAATAATCATATTATTTCCACCTATAGCGGGTTTCTAGATTATAGAAAACTCTTGCATTTTACACCTATGGTTTATTTTTTAGCCATGTGAACTAATTTGGTTAGAAGGTGGAATAATCGAACACATCTTTTTAGCGAGATCCCATAAGTTGAACGTGAGAAAGTAAGGTTCAAATAGCCTAATAGCTTCAAAGAAAATATGTTTTGTTGAAGTTAAAAGACGGTAACGGACGATGACAGACTTTCAGTCATTATATTAGTTCTTTTAAAATTTAGTAGAATATTATTGCAAAATGTATGCATATAAACTAAATGAACTTGAAACAAATGGTCAAATGAAAGGAAAATAAAAATTATGCATAAAAAATAAACCAAACTTTACTTTCTTTCCCAGCTACGCCAATTCCTAAGGAATAGAAAAGCACCGACATGAAAAAGCAAAACTTTTCAATTTTAAGGATCATGGAGAGTGTCATTCTGTACCCGAGGAAACATATTTAACATGACTGCGTACTTGTACATCCCTCACAGTCACTTTGACGAGGATTTTTACTGCCGGGTTGAAGACTATGAGTGACCATATTTCACTTCCCCAGTCACCTTCGGGGTTTCTAATGTTAATATAAAAAGGGAAAAACAAACATCTTTTTGTTAAATAAACACATTTAAAAATTTAAAGGGGCTGTTGCTCAGGCAATTGTCTCCAATTCCCCCCCCCTATATACCTTAATATAAAAAAAATTTCTATATACCTTAATATTATACTTAATATTAAGGTATATAGGGGAAAAGTCTTAAAACAAGTGCCCGTGGGCTGTTGTAGTAGTTACCAGAGTGTTGTTTGAACCTTTTAAGCACAACTTTGACATTAGTTTGTGCTACACCAGACATGCGTTTCGTCTACACAAGAATCGTCAAAGGCTCCAATATTAAAACTAAGAAAGTTTTAATATCAATATAGGAGACTGATTCATGAACGTACATATATGCAATTAGCTCTCAACAAGAACTTAAATAACTAAGCATTCATGGCAGAATCCAGGACGGGTCTGAACAGTGCGTTGCATTGTCGTGTCTTACGTTTTAAATTTCTCAACTTCCTCTCTTCTTGCAAAAAAAGTTTTTAAAATAATTTGACCAAGGAAACATTTTACCAACGAATATAGAAATGGGTCAAACCAACATTTTTTTAAACAAAGAATTCAGTATTGACAACCGGACGTGTTTATTGACTCTATTGACTCTATTTGTGAATTGTGAGATGCCAATTAAAATGAATTGATGACTTTTGTCGTTGAATAGCGTTTTAACGAGTACGTAAATTTAATCCCTCTTTCATCCCGACATGGTAACGATGAAACAACAGAATATGTATGCGAAACATTTAATCGAATCGAATTCTAATTAAGGGGTTTCTCGAACATAATGCACTCCTTGCTAAGGAAAATATCAAAACTTAATAACCCACAAAAACAATAACCTCTATTCTGTTTTCTACAAAGTTTCACCTTTTAAATCGGGCAAAAGAAGTACACATATTTTAAAGGTTAACTATAGAAACATCTTTACATACACAGTTTGATCACACCCCAAACCTAAATGTATATTACTCTTTGCAAGATTTGTGCACGGATCACTAATAAAACATTCCCATTCTGAACCTGCAAGTTAAACAAATACTTTAATAGTATCAATTGAGAATGTAAATGGGGAATATGTCAAAGGACCAACAACGCGATCAAATAGCAGCCAGCCACCAATGGGTTTTGTACATATGAATTTCTTCGATCTCTTTCAATTAACTTCTCGGAAAGCCTGTTATGATTCGTCTGTTTATAAAATATGACGACGGCACAACACTATACTACAAAAATCCTAACACAAACACGGTTTTTTTTTCAGGACAAAAACAGCCACGATTTAGCCAAAGAAATTGCGTTAGACATTCAATGGGACATATAAATGAATAAACAAAACTGTCTTGGTTATTCTCTGCTAGGTTTGAGCTTAAAGCAGTATGAAGTTGGAGATTGAAATACTTGTGTTACCGTATGTCAACGTACTATCCTATCATTGTTAATTTAAATACTATGATGAGTTAAGCTTAATTTGCAGTTGAGTGGATACTTAACACGACGGGTGCAACATGATCTGCTTATCCTTCCGGAGCACGTGAGATCACCACTAGTTTTTGGTGGGGTTCGTGTTGTTTATTTTTTAGTTTTTTATGTTGTGTCATGTGTACTATTGTTTGTCCTTTTCATTTTTAGCCATGGCGTTGTCAGTTTATTTTCGATTTATGAGTTTGACTGTCCCTCAGGTATCTTTTGTCCCTCTTTTTTAAACAAATGTGTTTTATATTTGTTCGATTAAATGTTGGTCAACATTTACCAGCAAAATCATTTTAAAAAAGCACCCCACCTCCAAAGAAGAAATAAAAGTACAGTATACGTTGCAATTCGTTCAGTATTTTACACATAACTATGTGTTGTGCACAAGTTGTAATTTAAAATATTTTTGTGCTTCAAAACCGTTAAACATGATTTGATAAAAGATGCACATGTTTTGTGATTAAATCTATTACCTCTGAATGCCATAATAACTACATGTTACTAGCACCGATACATAATTAGGACAATCGAAGATACTATATACCTGTTAATTGTTATTAGAGTATAAAATTTATATTTTTTACATGAGTTTTTTTCTCAATATCAAAATTTCAGCATTTCATTTCCATTTTGCTTTTATTGTGAATGAAAAGTATTAATGATAAACACATTTATATATGCAGACACTAGTTTTGCGCTGAAAGTTTCAATTCAACCCAACTACGTGAATTGCTTGTGTAAAAAAGTGCTCTTTGGAGTCTGTTTTGTTTAACTGATATACAATAAATGTAAATGTATCGGGTTTTGGGTTATATTTTTACAATTACCTTATGTATGGAAAATCTTTTTTCACATCTCCATCATGGGTGGATTTCAGATAGCTGAAAAAAAAGGAATTAGTTTTCGTTTATCATTTCCATAAAGCTATGTATAAATAAGATATGATATAATGAGAAAACTATTCCCTAAAGTTTAAATTAAGAAGACGTAAGCAGTTATAGGTAAACAAACGGCATCAGTTTCAACAATGAGAAAGACCGATATCGTATATTCGGTTATACAGGGCTCAGAGTTATATTTTAGATACAGTAGTATAAAATAAGATAGGGTATGATTTTTTTCCCCTAATATCCATTTTTGAAATACTAAGGCTTTTCTACCTCAGGCATAGATTACCTTAGCTTATAGGAATTTTGGATGTCAATGCTCCTCAACTTCGTACTTTATTTGGCTTTTTTTAAAACTTTTTTGGATTCGAGCGTCACTGATGAGTCTTTTGTACGAAACGCGCGTCTGGCGTATATATAAGATTTAGTCCTGGTATCTGGGACAAGATCCCTAATGCGCCTTGAAATGAGGAACTCAAAAGTCATGTGTAAACAAAAATTCTCTGTGTAGTGATATTTGACACTTTTCTATGATAAACAAGTGACTGAGCTTAACCATTTGAGTTAATTTAGAAAGTAGGGGAACACAGAATAAATGTGTAAAATCTATGGAGCTATTAAATGTGTTCAAAGTATTAAATTTTCAAAGAACTTTTTGTGTTAAAAATGGGATTATTTATCATGAGGAGCCGCATCACAAAAGGATACTCGGGGTTTACTAATTTACGGAAAAAGTAATCTCACTTCGTACCCCGAAAATTTAACCACATATGTCAAAATGTCTCAGCTTCGAAACGAGCCATCACACATATCCAAGTTAACGATATGGACTGAGCAACAGAAGAAAACGTTACCATTACGGCCTATGGAAAAACTAATGCGCATCTGTACCCAATTTAGAAGCTCAATTCCAGAAGTTGTCGGACTGATTTATGGATGATTTCACCTGTACACCACCGAAAATGATGGTTAGTATTTTTTTTATTTATACCTAGTTATAATAAATGGTTTAAGATAAATATTATTGATATAGATCAGCAAAAACTCAAGGAAATTTTCGCTTTTAAAATACATTACTGGCACGGGGCTGAACACTTTTTTTTAGGCACAATCATAACTTTGTTTACTTCCGAGAGATCCGAAAGGAATTTGTTTGCTACATTGAAAAGGCAAGAAATAACTTTTAAATATTATTAAATTGTAAGTAAACATGACACAATATAGTCTTTGTTATGATATTATCACTCTGGTCTACAGGAATACCTGATAATCAAGGGAGATAACAAACTTCATACGAGTAAAGTGAGATACATCATCGCATGTGCTTTTAACCAATGATTTGACCCCTGGTCAGTAGATATCATATGCATAAAAAACAGAAAAAACATTTACATGCTTTAAGAAAATCATGAATTATTATTTTTAATGCACATGAGCAAAACAAAAGATATTGTCATTTCTCAGCACTGAAAAAGGGGGAGGGTCAAACTTTTTTGAAAACAATATTTATGCACCTATTCAATTATTAAGCTAGTTAGCTACTACCCATTGCTTCTAATACAAAAGGTTTAAATGAAGGTGGCTAAGCCACAAGGAAGAAGCATTTGTCTTTCTTTGTGATTAAACTTTCAAGAATAAGATTTTTCTCTCTCAATAATACTTATGTATTTAAATCAAATGATAACAAAGCCTGAGTAATTTTTTTGTCTTATTTCAGTTCCAGACGTATCATTATTTTCAACCTGAGATGGCAAACTAGAGGTTTTAAAAAGTCCTGAATAACTGGTAAGCATTTTGTTTTATTAGGCAAGCTCTAAATTGTTTTTTTATGATATTTATGCAATTGAAATTACAGTCGGTATGTTAAAAATATGCTAATATGAAAACTGTTGCTATGGTCTTGGTATTAAATGAAAAGGCTTAGTTACAGATCGTTACGACTCAATATCTAGAGTTAAATCTTGCGGCAACTGTTTCTCATGTAACACTGCAAACTATATTTAGCACTACTTTGATCTGTCGTTATTTAATGACGCCATTATACATGTGATGTCACAATGTTTCCATTAAGACCTCTTGTGGATTTCTCACTGATAAAAGGTTTTCACTGAAATACATGTAAAAAACATTTTTTTCTCAAATAGAATTATGTGAAAGGACAAGTTTTGAAAATTTGCACTATATTGTACTCTAATTATATGATATGGATGATTTCCAAGTAGTTTAGAGTGGTTTTAACAGTATTAAATACCAGATTTCCACTAGTACATTGTAGTAAGAATAATTATTTTGGTGTTGGTTTTTTTATACAACCTTCATTTTTGCATAATTTCTCTGTCAAAATGCACTTTAAGGCACAAGAAAATTTTGTAGAATGCTTTAACAGGGTCTGTGTATTGTAATAAGAGGTTATAATCAGAAGTGTTGTCCTTGTTTTGACTAGTGAAGGTATTCTGGAAGAAATTACTTATACATACTCATTGTATTCAAAATAAATGAATATAGCGACGAAAGTGTCATTGCCTTATAGTGCTAAAACAACTTTATTTTTTTTCAGAAATGGACAAAAATACACAGATTTATTCAGAATGTTATACCGATGAAGATCACATAAAAATATTTGGAAAAATCAGAAGTATGGATTTCAATATGGGACAAGATCCCTAATGCGCCTTGAAATGAGGAACTCAAAAGTCACGTGTAAACAAAAATTCTCTGTGTAGTGATATTTGACACTTTTCTATGATAAACAAGTGACTGAGCTAAACCATTTGAGTTAATTTAGAAAGTAGGGGAACACAGAATAAATGTGTAAAATCTATGGAGCTATTAAATGTGTTCAAAGTATTAAATTTTCAAAGAACTTATTGTGTTAAAAATGGGATTATTTACCATGAGGAGCCGCATCACAAAAGGATACTCGGGGTTTACTAATTTACGGAAAAAGTAATCTCACTTCGTACCCCGAAAATTTAACCACATATGTCAAAATGTCTCAGCTTCGAAACGAGCCATCACACATATCCAAGTTAACGATATGGACTGAGCAACAGAAGAAAACGTTACCATTACGGCCTATGGAAAAACTAATGCGCATCTGTACCCATCTATGAGTTTATTTAGAGACTAAATGGTAGTTGGTTTGAAGATTTAGAGGTCTAGAATGATCGCTGAGAAACACTTAAAAATGGCAACCTCCAAATGTAAAATAGATAATTTGAAGAACACAAGTTAAATTAGTGTTAGTGTAAAACTATTTCTCGAGTTTTTGTAAAACTGTTTCACAAGGTTTGTTTATTTTTTCGTCAGATTAAATTCTATAAATGCAAATTTATTTATATTTTTAGTATGCTTTACAATAAAGCCCCCTGTGTTCCTTTTAAAAGGTGTGAATTGATTAACAATCAAGAGGCTGTCACAACGACAGCAAACTGGATTTATTTACATTGATTTGTGTCCTAGCAATATCACAAGAACAATAACTGATGAACGGTGAAAGTTAAAATCGTCAATATCATGAATGATTGATTGATTGTTGGTTGCTTTACGCCGCATTAGCACAAAAAAGGCTATATCGCGTCGAGCGCTAATTCGAATTTTACAATTTAAAGCATATTTAAAAAAAAAGACAAAAGGTCCTTCAATAAACTTAAATTCTTGACTAAAGCAAATAGATTATTTACAAATAAAAATCACCAGTAAGATAACGTGATAAAAATTAAAATCGATTTAAATATAATAACATTTTTGTATGGAACATAATTAAATAAATCATACATATTATTGACATTGATATGCTTCCTACGAATATCAGCAAAGTCAATACAATTAATTAAAACATGTTTAATATTATACTTGCAATTACAAGGTATACATTGTGGTTCTACTTCATTCTTTAAAATATATTCGTGCGTTATTCTAGTATGACCAATACGACATCTAGAAATAACACACTGATCTTTTCTGCACATAAAGGACCTCCCCCGTATGTTTTGAAAATTCAACAACAAACTAGCGAAAATTGAAACGATATAGCAACCTAGTAAATACGTATCAAAGCCTAGCGGAACGTAACAAAACGTGCTTACTACGTATCGAAACGTATCAATGCGTGGTGAAAACGTGGGTCTACACTTAGTAATACGTAGCAGAACGTGATAAAAACGTAACACAAACCTAGTAAAACTTAACTTTCAGAATAACGTTATAACGGGACATTTTTATTCAAAAAGTAGTTAAAACGTGGCATTTTAAAATGGAATAAAACGTGATAGTGTTACTGGTGCTTTTAGGGTGTAGCGAACACAAATTTTCTATTGGAGTAGTTTTTGGATTACTTGAATTTTCAATGAAAATTTATTTAATTTCCATTTTTACATTTAATCTATGAAATACATACAAGAGGGTGATTTACTACACAAGAAAATGTCTTAACCAAAAAAGGAATAAATATGACAATTGTTATCCATTCGTTTGAAGTTTTAGAACTTTGATTTTTCCATTTGTTTAGGGAATAACAGTTTTGATAATTTTTTGTCGGAGTGCAGTATTTTTGTGATTTTACTTTTCTCATGTGATTTTAGTTTGGTTACCTATCAACGATTATAGTGGATTCGTAATAAAATGTAAACAGACTTTCCCTTCTATAGAACACAAAACAACGGATTGTCCCCTTTCTCTTTTTGTGATTGTCATACCTTCTTACACAATTTACCGACATGTGTTTATCAAATAAAATATCCATACTCACGGTATTATGCAAGCAAATATCATTTCTATTGCCAATATTATTGGATAAATCCATGGTTTTATGTAATAGATCATAGTTGTAAAATTCTAACACACACCGTTATAACTTCCTGTTATGACTACATGGTATTAACACGTTTAAATGTAATATATTGTTTACTTTTGAAATCTGAAATTTAAATTTCTTACAAATCAATAAGAAGTATGAACAATTACTACTTTAGAAATTGACCCGTTAAGTTTATTGAATGTGGTCTATTTAAATAGATTGTTTCCCTGACACGAATTGTTTTTCTCCTAAAAGACTTAAATATAAACCACAGGTAATTGTCGTTTTGAATTTTCTTTATGCTCGATGTTTTTGTTATTTTACTTTTTATTTCGGAAAGCTCCTATGGTGGGGCAAATTACGTGTTGAGAATAACTATTTTAAAGTTACGATTATAGTGATTGAGGTTGGAAAATAGAATTAAACACAAAAGTATAATTTCTGTACAGTGTTGCAGAACATATATGTGCCAACTTACTATTTAAATATACGTTTATAAATACATGAAAGTAATAACTTGAGGCTCTAAGGAGCCTGTGTCGCTCACCTTGGTCTATTTGCATATTAAACAAAGGACACAAATGGATTCATGACAAAATTGTATTTTGGTGATGGTGATGTGTTTGAAGTTCTTACTTTACTGAACGTTCTTGCTTCTTACAATTATATCTATAATGAACTTTGCCAAATTAATGAAAATTGTTAAAAATTTACTATAAAGGGCAAAAACTCCTTAAGGGGTCAATTGACCATTTATATAATTAGGTCATGTTGACTTATTTGTAGATCTTACTTTGATGAACATTATCGCTGTTTACAGTTTATTGCTATCTATAATAGTATTCAAGATAATAACAAAAAACAGCAAAATTTCTTTAAAAATTACCAATTGGAGGGCAGCAACCCAACAACCGGTTGTCCAATTCATTTGAATATTTCAGGGCAGATATATATTGACTTGATTAACAATTTAACTCCTTGTCAGATTTCCTCTAAATGATTTGGTTTCAGAGTTATAAGCAAAAAACTACATTTTACCCCTGTTCTATTTTTAGCCGTGTTGGCCATCTTGGTTGGATGGCCAGGTCATCGGACACATTTTTCAAACAAGGTACCTCAAAGATGATTGTGGCCAAGTTTGAATTAATTTGGCCCAGTAGTTTCAGAGGAGAAGATTTTTGTAAAAGATAACCAAGATTTACGAAAAATGGTTAAAAATTGACTATAAAGGGCAATAACTCCTAAAGGGGTCAACTGACCATTTCGGTCATTTGATTTATTTGTAAATCTTACTTTGATGAACATTATTGCTGTTTACCAGTTTATCTCTATCTATAATGATATTCAAGATAATAACCAAAAACAGCAAAATTTCCTCAAAATTACCAATTCAGGGGCAGCAACCCAACAACGGGTTGACCGATTCATCTGAATATTTCAGGGCAGATAGATCTTGACCTGATAAACATTTTTACACCATGTCAGATTTCCTTCAAATGTTTTGAATTTTGAGTTATAAGCCAAAAACTGCATTTTATCCCTATGTTCTATTTTTAGCCGTGGCGGCCATCTTGGTTAGTTGACCGGGTCACGCCACAAATTTTTTAAACTAGATACCCCAAAGATAATTGTGGCTAAGTTTGGATTAATTTAGCCCAGTAGTTTCAGAGGAGAAGATTTTTGTAAACGATTACTTAGATTTATGAAAAATGGTTAAAAATTGACTATAAAGGGCAATAACTCCTTAAGGGGTCAACTGACCATTTCGGTCATGTTGACTTATTTGTAAATCTAACTTTGCTGAACATTATTGCTGTTTACAGTTTATCTCTATCTATATTAATATTCAAGATAATAACCAAAAACGGCAAAATTTCCTCAAAATTACCAATTCAGGGGCAGCAACCCAACAACGGGTTGACCGATTCATCTGAATATTTCAGGGCAGATAGATCTTGACCTGATAAACATTTTTACCACGTGTCAGATTTCCTCTAAATGCTTTGGTTTTTGAGTTATAAGCCAAAAACTGCATTTTACACCTATGTTCTATTTTTAGCTGTGGCGGCCATCTTGGTTGGTTGACCGGGTCACGCCACACATTTTTTAAACTAGATACCCCAATGATGATTGTGGCCAAGTTTGGTTCAATTTGGCCTAGTAGTTTCAGAGGAGAAGATTTTTGTAAAAGTTAACGACGACGGACGACGACGACGGACGCCGGACGCCAAGTGATGAGAAAAGCTCATATGGCCCTTTGGGCCAGGTGATCTAAAAAGTGATTCATTTTGATAAGAATGTTCTTCTAATACAAACAGAATCAAAAGTCCTTTTCCAGTTAATATAAGTAAAGTGATTCTAATAGTTCTGAGCATGATACTTGAAATAAGAAACGGGGAAATAAAACTGTGATCCTTTGATTTTTAGACTCATCTGACGGTAAAGGCCATGTGAATATGAAGTCATCTGATGGTATCTGCCATAGTGAAATTTTTATTGCTGATCTCTTTTGCTGTAGACAGTTTATACTTATGTCTTGTATATTTTTTTATATGAAATAAACAAACAAAAAACGTTTAAATTAAACAAAAAAATGTCAAAACTTGCAGTTCGTATACTTTATCAATATTATTCTCATCTGAAACAACTGCGCCAAATCCAACCTAACTTTTTACAGGGTCATGACTCGGGACAGGTGTAACGGGAGTGGAAGTTTCCACTAGCTTCGTTTTTACGTTGTCTACCCTTGGATATTGGACAAACTACGTAAAACACGTTTATATAAACAAGATGATTATTTAAAGACATGCATTATGGTTGATTATGTGTTATATACAAGCATAATACAACATACGATGGGGCGGAGTCTGTTTGCCATTGTTAAGTTCCATATTTCCAAGCTAAATTGTACGAGTGTCTGCTTTTTCAAATCCTAAGTGTAGACTGCCCCGAGCCAGGTGAGTGACGTCATACTTATAGTTCCTTGGTACAACATGCCCTGCCGGGAACGTGCAAGAACAGGAAGTACCGACAAGAATAATAGAATAATTACATAGCCGGTCTCGGAAGAAAGATTTAAGGAACTATACGTCATACTAAAGTTATCCAATTTCCACAAATAGATAAAAAACAAAAAAAGTAAACAAAGTGACCACCATTACACAGGCACATACATACAGCATGTGGCGGGGTTAAACATGTCAACAGTAAAACACAAGAACGAATTATACAGGTAAGGGGAGGGTTGGGATCCCTTACATGTTTAACCCAGCCACATTATGTATGTATATGCCTGACCCAAGTCAGGAGCCTGTAATTCAGTGGTTGTTGTTTGTTTATGTGTTATATATTTGTTTTTTCGTTCATTTCTTTTCATATAAATAAGGCCGTTAGTTTTCTCGTTTGAATTGTTTTACATTGTCATATCGGGGCCTTTTATAGCTTACTATGCGGTATGGGCTTTGCTCCTTGTTGAAGGCCGTATGGTGACCTATAGTTGTTAATGTCTGTGTCATTTTGGTCTCTTGTGAACAGTTGTCTCATTGGCAATAATACCACATCTTCTTTTTTTTATAATTAGTCATGTTTTACAAAGGGTTTAAGATTCCACTAAAGTCAAAATATAGGACACTGCAGAAACATGTTAACTTTGCCAGTATTTTTCAACCTTCAAGTCTAAAAATATGGAAACATATGTTCATTTAATAGTACTAAACATAATATACACACTGTGAAAATTGTAAATTAACTTTAAATTTTTATGATGTGGCCAAATCGGTTTTAGGGGTGAACACAAAATTTTCCAAAACATCTTGAGGCCTGCGAGATGACTTAATTTGTTTAACATTTGTATGGAAGAGCACTGTTACATGTACATGCAGGGGCGGATTCAGTCATTTTAAAAAGGGGGTTCACAACCCAGAGTAAAAAGGGGGGGTTCCAACTATATGCTCCCATTCAAATGCATTGATCGTCCAATAAAGGGGGGTTCCAACCCCAGGACCCCCCCTAAATCCGCTAATGACATATAATGCAGTACAAGCTAAATTAAAGTTTATTTGTCATATAAACATGTTTATTGTCATTTTTGTCCAATTTCCGTATTGTACCTTTGATATTCGTGCACTTAGATACATTAAATTAAGTGAAACTTGTATAAATCTATACATTTTCTAAAAAATGAACCTTAAATCTTCATAAATCATGACAAAGTATTGTTTAACCTATGATTATCATTTTTTAGTATCTTTGCTATTAATGATTATGTTCATAATTGAGCTTTCTTTAATATAATAAAATATTTTGTATGATATTCAGGATTATATGTCAACCTGTTTTTTTATAAATAGCAAATCAATATCAGGTAAAATTTACCTGTACAGGTTATATTTGTAAACTCAGTGTTATAATTTCTTTATTTCAATACTGTACTGGTTGTATTTAGATTGGCTCATTTTGACATTTTCTGTTTTGATTACTAAGCATTTCACGTTGTCTTGTGTGTCTGAATACAAAGTTGATGAATCTTTTCCTAAAAAAATAGTAGGAAGGTATCAAGACCTTGTTGATAAATACTCCGTATCAACTCCACAATTACCTCACGATTATTAGGAAATGTAGGTTCTTGGTACTGGCATTGTTTATGATCGTAATAACGTGTTGAAGTATTCTTTTACTTGTCTTGAGGTATTGGGTGAGTAGTCTTAAGATGTGACTTCCGAAGTCCATGAACAAGCCAGTCAGAACAGGCTCCTTACTTAAATGTTCATAGCATACTAAATGTATGTTCATATTGAAATTGATAGAAAATCAAAAATTGGGAATTTTGGAAAATGAAGGAGGAGGGGTAAAAAACATTTCCCTGTCCCAAAAAACCTAAGACTTGTGATACCTTTGCTGAAATTCTCCAGTCATTCAATATTTTACAAAATTCTTCCAACGACACTTTACATACTTTAAACTACGTTCTGAATGCCTGCGATTTCGCGAGTGTTGTCTAGTTGTATCTAAAGCTGGCAGGTTCAGATATTTGGTGCCCATACAAAATCCATTTATTTCACCTTCTTGGATCTTTCTTTTTTTTCTGAAAATGAATGGTACATAAATTAGCTGTCGGTGTCAATAAATCTTTAGGCGAATGAATTTTAGGGTATCTTGTATCGGTTTAAAATATATGTATACTAGTTAAGTGAAATTGATGTCACACTACAAAATAGATCAATTTAAAATATACTTCAAATGAATGGTCGTTGGGTTATTGGTTTCTTGTTGAAAAGGAGCACTATTGTTAATTTTCCATTTTTAGATGGTGATGTTCCTTTGGCACCACCTTACGGTGTTTATATTTCACAGCTCGTTCGCTATGCCCGTGGCAGTTGTGACGTTTTTTATTTTAACGAACGCAATCTATGTATTACTGGTAAATTATTAAACCAAGGATATCGTTACCATAAATTACTTAAAACCTTTACTAAATTTTTCCATAGATATAAAGATTTGGTTTTGTTATTTGGTTGTACCTGTTAAAAACTTATTTCAAACGGGATAGCACATCCTCATTTTTACGGAAATGTTGTTAACCGTGCCCGGAAATTAAGAAATGATCCTTGTAAACTTATCGCTTCTTTAAGGTTCATCATAACCTTTTGGCTAAAATGGCCGTATTTACACCCCAAATTTTACTCTGAGTACAGACTAACCTATACACCTGCAACAGTTTTAAGGGATGGCAGGAACTAGATATATAAATTTTAAATGCATTTTATGTTTCAGAAAATTATAAACTTTTCTAGATTTTGCTATCCATTTTTTTTCGTTCCTGCAGAAGGTGCAAAAATTAACTAAGTAGTGAAAACGATTGAGAAGCTCCCCTCATATAATCAATGTTGTGAGTAGTATTGATTTAAATGGACAATAGATGGACAATAGACACCTGTAAACAATAGGTTATTTAACAGGTTTAAACTGAGTGGACCGTATCAAATGAAACTCGGGTGTTTGTTTATTTTGCTACCTTCTGCAGACTGGAAAAAAATGAACATCAAAATCCAGGTAAGTTTTTAATTTTCTGAAACGTAGACTTCATATAACTTTTATATATCTAGTTCCTGCCATGCCTTAAAACTTTCCTGGATGTACCAGTTTGTCTGTACTCATAGTAATTTTGGAGGTGTAAACACGGCCATATTTTTCAATTCCTTATGATGAACCTTAATTAAACTTATTCTAAAAGGTAACCAATTCAACACTGTAATAATATAACTGAATATTGTTTGCATTGGTATAAATATTGATTTTGTTTTCAGTAAATTAAAAGCAAACTTAATTTATCACTAGCATGTTATACACATATATACATTCATGGATCTGCAATCTGTCGATACCTGTAACTTAGGATTGCACAAGGTCATGTTTTTTTTACTGCTTATGACGTCTTTACACTAAATCAATTGGATGTTGGATGTGTACGGATAAATAGTTTAGTCTTAGATGCATGATTTTTTTTTATTAGTTGTTAGTGGCTTTGATCTAGCTGTCTGATATATGCGAGTGTTCTTGGTGTCTTTTTTTTGTCGGGATGTACAAGTACCCGGCCACGTTCACTTGTATTTTTGTCCTTCTGATGAGTCGAGCCTTTTTTAACTGATTTTTATACTTCGTTGTTATGTTGTACTGTTATACCACTTTCCAGGGTTAGGGAGGGTTGGGATCACCTTAACATGTTTAACCCCGCCATGTTATGTTTGTATGTGCCTGTCCCAATTCAGAAGCCTGTAATTCAGTGGTTGTCGTTTGTTTATGTGTTACATATTTGTTTTTCGTTCATTTTTTATATAAATAAGGCCGTTAGTTTTTCTTGTTTGAATTGTTTTACATTGTCATAACGGGGCCTTTCAAAGCTGACTATGCAGTATGGGCGTTGCTCATTTTGTAAGGCCTTACGGTGACCTATAGTTGTTAATGTCCGTGTCATTTTTGTCTCTTGTTGAGAGTTGTCTCATTGGCAATCATACCACATGTACTTTTTTTTTTTTTATAGTATTTCACTTTCGTGGGAATTTTCTTTTCTTGAAAATTTATTTAAATTTAATAAACTTACATTAGTCCTAACCAAATGTTTAGTTCTCAAACAGGATTGCGTCTGCCTTATTGACATCTTCTTCGCTTAATGACATACTCATCAGCGCGATTATGGCATATTCTAGCGTCATTGTATCTAAATCTGGGAGGTCCTGATAGTCAGTGCCCATAAAAGTTCCATTTATTTCTTATGTTTTTATGTTTCCTTTTTTTCTGAAAATGAATACTGTCGGTGTCGACCAATCTTTGGGTTAATAATTGTTGGGGTATCTTGTATAAGGTTTCGGTAGATACTTTTAAGCCATCAAGCCCTAACTTATATACCCTCATTTTCCAGTGGCAGTCCAAATTTCCTCGACCATCATCCCAAATGGCCTCATTTATGACAAGACCTACCTATTGTATTTAGTGTGAACGTGTTCTTGTCCGTAATATGCATAAAATATTTGCCACTGGACGTTAAATAACCATCAATCAATCCAAGAGACCATATCTCGTGTGTTTAGTTAAGTCAGTCAAAAAACCAATCAATCATGTTTTGGAGGGGAAAGACCCGTCACCGTTGACAATTCTTTTCAAAACTATTGATTTGCATTTTTTTTTTTATAAATTGACTACTTTTTTCCTTATTACCTCTTTTTTCAAACAGCCGTATATTACTGGTATTTCCCATGTTTCTGCATCCACACTTAAAGATAGGTCGGCGAGAACTTTTAAGCCATCAAGCCCAAAGCTTAAAACATCAATGCTCAGGATCACTCTTCTGTAGTTCTTTACTTCACTACATCTTCTCGAAGGCTGTACCCCAAGGGTGACTGGGATATAGAAATATGGTCACTTGGTCTTCTCCCGACTGGCAGTAAAACGCTTGCCGAAGTGGGGCGTCCGTTTGGCTGTGCGGGATGTATCAAGTTCGCAGTCACGTCCGGTCAGAAGGGGGACGTTAAATCCGATGCCTCGTGTAAAGAGAGTGCCACGCTCCTTGCACGTTAAGAACCCTTTCAACAACTCTTTTAGGGGTCCGTAGGTGGCCTGTTGCAAGGCAAAACAAATGCTCCTATTCAAATGCATTGATCGTCCAAAAAATGGGGGTTCCAACCCCAGGAACCCCCCCCCCCCTAAATCCGCCAATGACATGTAATGCAGTACAAGCTAAATTAGGGTTTATTTGTCATATAAACATGTTTATTGTCATTTTTGTCCATTTTCCGTATTGTACCTTTGATATTCGTTCACTAAGATACATTAAATTAAGTGAAACTTGTATAAATCAATACATTTTCTAAAAAATGAACCTTAAATCTTCATAAATCATGACAAAGTATTGTCTAACCTATGATTATCATTTTTTAGTATCTTTGCTATTAATGATTATGTTCATAATTGAGCTTTCTTTAATATAATAAAATATTTTGTATGAAGTTCAGGATTATATGGCAACCTGTTTTTTATAAATAGCAAATCAAAATCAGGTAAAGTTTACCTGTACAGGTAATATTTGTAAAATCAGTGTTATAATTTCTTTATTTCAATACTGTATTGGTTGTATTTAGATTGGCTCATTTTGACATTTTCTGTTTTGATTACAAAGCATTTCGCGTTGTCTTGTGAGTCTGAATACAAAGTTGGTGAACCTTTTCCTTAAAAAAATAGTCAGAAGGTTTTAAGACTTGTTGATAAATACTCCGTATGAACTCCACAAATACAATACGATTATTAGGAAGTGTAGATTCTGTGTACTGGCATTGTTTATGATCGTAATATTAACGTGTTGAAGTATTCTTTTACTTGTCTTGAGGCATTGGGGTGAGTAGTCTTGAGATGTGACTTCCGAAGTCCATGAACAAGCCAGTCAGAACAGGCTCCTTACTTAAATGTTCATAACATACTAAATGTATGTTCATATGGAAATTGATAGAAAACCAAAAATTGGGAATTTTGGAAAATGAAGGAGGAGGAGTAAAAAACATTTTCCTGTCCCAAAAAACCAACCTAAGACTTGTGATACCTTTGCTGAAATTCTCCAGTCATTGAATATTTTTCAAAATTCTTCCAACGACACTTTACACACTTTAAACTACGCATAAAGAAATATGCATAAAATATTTGCCACTGGACGTTAAATAACCATCAATCAATCCAATAGACCCTATCTCGTGTGTTTAGTTAAGTCAGTCAAAAAACAATCAACCAATCAATCATCTTTCGGAGGGGAAAGACCTTTAACAATTCGTTTCAAGACTATTGATTTGCATTTTTTTTTATAAATTGACTATTTTTTTCCTTATTACCTCATTTTTCAACCAGCCGTATATTACTGGTATTTCCCATGTTTCTGCATCCACACTTAAAGAAAGGTCGGCGAGAACTTTTAAGCCAGCAAGCCCAAAGCTTAAAACATCAATGCTCAGGATCACTCTTCTGTAGATCTTCACTTCAATACATCTTCTCGAAGGCTGTACCCCAAGGGTAAAAATCAAATTAAATTAGACCCCAAGGGTGACTGGGGTATAGAAATATGGTCACTTGGTCTTCTCCCGACTGGCAGTAAAACGCTTGCCGAAGTGGGGCGTCCGTTTGGCTGTGCGGGATGTATCAAGTTCGCAGTCACGTCCGATCAGAAGGGGGACGTTAAATCCGATGCCTCGTGTAAAGAGAGTGCCAAGCTCTTTGCACGTTAAGAACCCTTGCAACAACTCTTTGAGGGGTCCGTAGGTGACCTGTTGCAAGGCAAAATTTTTGTCCCTATCCAATATACCCTCATTTTCCAGTGGCAGTCCAAATTTCCCCGACCATCATCCAAGATGGCCTCTATTGTATCAACCTATCTATTGTAATTATTGTGAACTTGTTCTCGTCCTGAATATGCATGACATATTTGCCTATTGGACGTTAAGCAACCAACAATCAATCAATCAATCTCGAAGGCTGTTTTAAAATTTCTCCTGAAATATAAAATAGTCTGTAGCTGATAATTTACATTCTATAAATTTATTTCGGAAATTTTTAACAGCCTCTTGTAACAATAATTTATTGTATTAAGTAAACAAAAATTAAAAGTCGAAAGAAATATTAACCACACAATCTGCTAATCGTAGTTCGAGTTTATTCAATATATTTCTGCATATAAATAATGGTAGGCCCAGTTATCTGCAACCTATTTGACGTACATGAAATACACATCTACAACTATATATAAATATAGCTATTTGAAATAATGCACATCTACCGTTGCAAACCTCCCACAGGTGCTATCCAGCACTTTGACTTTGCTTATACAAACATTTTACAATTCGCTTTTGATAATCCATAATAACTAATGAGTTTTGTTTGAAATACAATATGGTTAATTATAAGGAAATGTTATTCTTAACTTGTCCAACTTAATATTTCTTGAAATGTTACTTACCATCAAAGCTGCATTCAGCTTCTTTCACGATTTGCCGAATTTCAGAGTATGAATTTTCATTCCCAATCAAGAAAAGGTTATGGGCTGTGCCCCCATAGTTATAATTCTATTCAATAACTTGCATACAAAGTCGCATACATTTATACTTTGTTCCATTTCATTTTTTTTAATCTGTAAAATAAAATTAAATGTATCAAATAAGAAAATTTAAAAGTAAAAAAAGCCAAACTGCTATCCTGAGCACTTTTATTATACAAACATTTTACAATTCGATCTTGAGAATCCATAATGTTTGAAATACAATATGGTTGATTAAGGATATGTTCTTCTTTACTTGTCCAACTTAATATGTTACTTACCATCGAATCTGCATTCAGCTTCTTTACAGCATTGCCGAATTTCAGAGTATGAATACATATCATTCCCAATTAGTGAAGAGGTTATGGGCTGTGCCCCCAATAGATATCATTTTATTCAATGTTTTGGATACAAAGTCATATATTTTTTATGTGATTCATTTCATTTTGTTCAATCTGTTAAATAAAATTAGGAAACCATGACAATGAATCACTGCTAGATGATATCTGCAAGGTAATTACATTTATGTGTGGATATACATATTACAGGGAATATTCAATTACCTCTTGAGTACTCCTTGGATTTACCTAGTGATATGATGAGTACTCACTCGGTGAAAGATTTAAAATATGGATACACAAAAATTATACCCATTTTATGTATTACATGTCGTTGAATTGTTAACATTAAACCTTGAACATTAATACCTAGAAAAAGATATACTCCAAGGAATTTTATTCTATATTTAATGATCCATTGATATACTAAATGTATTGATAATGTAAACTGGCAATAGTTTAATAAAGTAATAATCAATTGAAATAGGAAAATAATTACTCCAACAACAGAATTTGGGAACCTTAAGAACACAGATTTAATGACGAAAAAAAGGTGACGAATAGAATATACTGTAGTCTTTCTTCATTTCTGAGGGTTGACACAGTTTTTAACAAATGTTTCCTTATTAGTAATATTATCTTCTCATTTTTTTCTCGCAAATTTCTTCATTTGAGAGAACAGAGTTAAGTATGATATTCATTATCACTGAAGTTGAACTAGTATACTTTTTTGTTTAGTGGCCAGCTGAAGTACGATTCTGGATGGGATAGTTTCTTAATCACAGAGTGAATGTAATGTTTCCACGCAGAAAAACTAAGTCCATTATAAGTAAAAAGTAAAAACACAAAAATACTGAACTCCGAGGAAAATTCAAAAAGGAAAATCAAAAATCAAAAGGCAAAATCAAAAGTCCAAACACATCAAACGAATGGATAACAACTGTCATATTCCTGACTTGGTACAGCCATTCTCTAATGTAGAAAAGAATACAGAAGTACAGAAAAAATGGAATTTTGTTTTTGCAAACTTTAGTTTACTTCTGGATACTGTCTTATGATCATAAACAAGCTTCTGTCCAAGTTTGGTAGAAATCCAGTATAGTTTAAGAAAGTTATTAAAATTTCAAAAACTTTAACCACAGAGTGAATATTTATGGACGCCGCTGACAAGGACGACACCGAAGACGGCGACACATACAACGACGGAATTTGCGATTGCTTTGTCTCACTTTTTCGACTAAAGTCGAAGGCTCGACAAAAATGGAATTATTTTTAATTATGAAATTTGCATAATTTCTTGTACTTGAAATTTTTAATAAATTCCATGTTAATACCTACTCACTGCCTGGTGTCACTTATTCATTTATCAGACCAAACCAATTAGTACAGTAATTTGTCCGGCAACAATGGGAATGAATAATTATGTGAGCTTTATTTGGTAGACTTCATGTTACAATTATTTCTTGTATCAAATAAGAAAATTTAAAAGTAAAAAAAACCAAACTTTAACCACGCAAGCTACTAATTGATTTTGTTCAATATATTTCTGTATAGAATAATGTTAGGCCCAGTTATCTGCAACCTATTTGAAGTACATGTAATACACATCTACGACCTGTTTGAAATATATTGCACATCTAATGTTGCAAAATTTCCCCAGGTGCTATCCTGAGCACTTTTATTATACAAACATTTTACAATTCGATCTTGAGAATCCATAATAACTAATGAATATATTTGAAATACAATATGGTTGATTAAGGATTTGTTCTTCTTGACTTGTCCAACTTAATATTTCTTGAAATGTTACTTACCATCAAATCTGCATTCAGCCTCTTTGAATATTTGTTGGATTTCATAGGATGTTGATTGTAATCCAATTAATGCAAAAGTAATGGGCTGTGCCCCAAATGATATTGTTTTGTTTAGCGACTTTCCAAGAAAGTCGCAAACATTTGTTTCAAAATCCATTTCATTTTGTTCAATCTATAAAATAAAATTAGGAAACCATGAAAATGAATCAATGCTAGATGATATCTGAAAGGTAATTTACATTTATATGTGGATATACATATTACAGGGAAGATTCAGTTACCTCTTGAGTACTCGGTGTATTTACTGAGCGATACCGGAGAACTCCTTGGATTTGCCTAGTGATACTTGAGCACTCCTTAGATTTACCTAGCGATATGATGAGTACTCACTCGGTGAAAGATTTAAAAAATAGATACACAAAAATTATAGCCATTTTATATTACATGTCGTTGAATTCTGAACATTAAACCTTGAACATTAATACCTAGAAAAAGATATATTCCAAGGCATTTTATTCTATATTTAATGGTCAATTGATATACTAAATGTATTGATAAATTAATGTAAACTGGCAATAGTTTAATAAAGTAAAAATAAATTGAAATAGGAAAATAATTACTTCAACAACAGAATTTGGGAACCTTAAGAACATAGATTTAATGACGAAAAATAAGGTGACGAATAGAATATACTGTAGTCTTTCTTCATTTCTGAGGGTTGACAGTATTTAACAAATGTTTCCTTATTAGTAATATTATCTTCTCATTTTTTTCTCGCAAATTTCTTCTTTTGAGAGAACAGAGTTTAGTATGATCTTCATTATAACTGAAGTTGAACTAGTATACTTTTTAGCTCACCTGGCCTAAAAGGCCAAGTGAGCTTTTCTCATCACTTGGCGTCCGGCGTCCGTCGTCGTCCGTCGTCGTCGTTAACTTTTACAAAAATCTTCTCCTCTGAAACTACTGGGCTAAATTAAACCAAATTTGGCCACAGTCATCATTGGGGTATCTAGTTTGAAAAATGTGTCCGGTGACCTGGCCAACCATCCAAGATGGCCGCCATGGCTAAAAATAGAACATAGGGGTAAAATGCAGTTTTTGGCTTATAACTCAAAAACCAAAGCATTTAGAGCAAATCTGACATGGGGTAGAATTGTTGAACAGGTGAAGATCTATCTGCCCTGAAATTTTCAGATGAATCGGATAACCCGTTGTTGGGTTGCTGCCCCTGAATTAGTAATTTTAAGGAAATTTTGCTGTTTTTGGTTATTATCTTGAATATTATTATTATAGATAGAGATAAACAGTAAACAGCAATAATGTTCAGCAAAGTAAGATTTACAAATAAGTCAACATGACTGAAATGGTCAGTTGACCCCTTTAGGAGTTATTGCCCTTTATAGTCAATTTTTAACCATTTTTCATAAATCGTAGTAATCTTTTACAAAAATCTTCTCCTCTGAAACTACTTGGCCAAATTAATCCAAACTTGGCCACAATCATCTTTTGGGTTAGTAGTTTGAAAAATGTGCCCAGTGACCCGGCCATCCAACCAAGATGGCTGCCATGGCTAAAAATAGAACATGGGGTAAAATGCAGTTTTTGGCTTATAACTCAAAACCCAAAGCATTTAGAGCAAATCTGACATGGGGTAAAATTGTTTTTCAGGTCAACATTTATCTGCTCTGAAATTTTTAGATGAATCGGACAACCCGTTGTTGGGTTGCTGACCCTGAATTGTTAGGTTTAAGGAAATTTTGCTGTTTTTGGTCATTATCTTGAATATTATTATTGATAGAGATAAACTGTAAACAACAATAATGTTCAGCAAAGTAAGATTTACAAATAAGTCAACATGACCGAAATGGTCAATTGACCCCCTTAGGAGTTATTGTTCTTTATAGTCAATTTTTAACAATTTTCATAAAATTTGTAAATTTTTACTAACATTTTCCACTGAAACTAATGGGCCAAGTTCATTATAGATAGAGATAATTTTAAGCAGCAAGAATGTTCAGTAAAGTAAGATGTACAAACACATCACCATCACCAAAACACAATTTTGTCATGAATCCATCTGCTTCCTTTCATATTCACATAGACCAAGGTGAGCGACACAGGCTCTTTAGAGCCTCTAGTTTGTTTAGTGGCCACCTGAAGTACGATTCTGGATGGGAGAGTTTCTTCCTGCATTGAAGACACATTGGTGGCCTTCGTCTTTTGTCTGCTCTTTGGTCAGGTTGTTGTCTCTTTGACACATTCACTATTTCCATTCTCAATTTTGCTAGTACATATGTGAGACTTGGATAACTAAAATAATCATAAATCTTTGAGACAAATGTTGCCTTTAAAGTACATGTAATTCACATCGACTACCTGTTGGAAATATTGCACATCTAACGTTGCAAAATTTCCACAGGTGCAACCTGAGCACTTTTATTATACAAACATTTTATAATTCGATCTTGAGAATCCATAATAACTAATGAAAATATTTGAAATACAATATGGTTGATTAAGGATATGTTCTTCTTAACTTGCCAACTTCATATTTCTTGAAATGTTACTTACCATCCAATCTGCATTCAGCCTCTTTGAATATTTGTTGGATTTCATAGGATGTTGATTGTAATCCAATTAATGCAAAAGTAATGGGCTGTGCCCCAAATGATATTGTTTTGTTTAGCGACTTTCCAAGAAAGTCGCAAACATTTGTTTCAAAATCCATTTCATTTTGTTCAATCTATAAAATAAAATTAGGAAACCATGAAAATGAATCAATGCTAGATGATATCTGAAAGGTAATTTACATTTATATGTGGATATACATATTACAGGGAAGATTCAGTTACCTCTTGAGTAATCAGTGTATTTACTGAGCGATACCGGAGTACTCCTTGGATTTGCCTAGTGATACTTGAGCACTCCTTAGATTTACCCAGCGATATGATGAGTACTCACTCGGTGAAAGATTTAAAAAATAGATACACAAAAATTATACCCATTTTATATTACATGTCGTTGAATTGTGAACATTAAACCTTGAACATTAATACCAAGAAAAAGATATATTCCAAGGCATTTTATTCTATATTTAATGGTCAATTGATATACTAAATGTATTGATAATGTAAACTGGCAATAGTTTAATAAAGTAAAAATAAATTGAAATAGGAAAATAATTACTGCAACAACAGAATTTGGGAACCTTAAGAACATAGATTTAATGACGAAAAAAAAGGTGACGAATAGAATATACTGTAGTCTTTCTGCATTTCTGAGGGTTGACAGTTTTTAACAAATGTTTCCTTATTAGTAATATTATCTTCTCATTTTTTTCTCGCAAATTTCTTCTTTTGAGAGAACAGAGTTTAGTATGATCTTCATTATAACTGAAGTTGAACTAGTATACTTTTTTGTTTAGTGGCCACCTGAAGTACGATTCTGGATGGGAGAGTTTCTTCCTGCATTGAAGACACATTGGTGGCCTTCGTCTTTTGTCTGCTCTTTGGTCAGGTCGTTGTCTCTTTGACACATTCACTATTTCCATTCTCAATTTTGCTAGTACATATGTGAGACTTGGATAACTAAAATAATCATAAATCTTTGAGACAAATGTTGCCTTTAAAGTACATGTAATTCACATCGACTACCTGTTGGAAATATTGCACATCTAACGTTGCAAAATTTCCACAGGTGCAACCTGAGCACTTTTATTATACAAACATTTTATAATTCGATCTTGAGAATCCATAATTACTAATGAAAATATTTGAAATACAATATGGTTGATTAAGGATATGTTCTTCTTAACTTGCCAACTTCATATTTCTTGAAATGTTACTTACCATCCAATCTGCATTCAGCCTCTTTGAATATTTGTTGGATTTCATAGGATGTTGATTGTAATCCAATTAATGCAAAAGTAATGGGCTGTGCCCCAAATGATATTGTTTTGTTTAGCGACTTTCCAAGAAAGTCGCAAACATTTGTTTCGAAATCCATTTCATTTTGTTCAATCTATAAAATAAAATTAGGAAACCATGAAAATGAATCAATGCTAGATGATATCTGAAAGGTAATTTACATTTATATGTGGATATACATATTACAGGGAAGATTCAGTTACCTCTTGAGTAATCAGTGTATTTACTGAGCGATACCGGAGTACTCCTTGGATTTGCCTAGTGATACTTGAGCACTCCTTAGATTTACCTAGCGATATGATGAGTACTCACTCGGTGAAAGATTTAAAAAATAGATACACAAAAATTATACCCATTTTATATTACATGTCGTTGAATTGTGAACATTAAACCTTGAACATTAATACCAAGAAAAAGATATATTCCAAGGCATTTTATTCTATATTTAATGGTCAATTGATATACTAAATGTATTGATAATGTAAACTGGCAATAGTTTAATAAAGTAAAAATAAATTGAAATAGGAAAATAATTACTTCAACAACAGAATTTGGGAACCTTAAGAACATAGATTTAATGACGAAAAAAAAGGTGACGAATAGAATATACTGTAGTCTTTCTGCATTTCTGAGGGTTGACAGTTTTTAACAAATGTTTCCTTATTAGTAATATTATCTTCTCATTTTTTTCTCGCAAATTTCTTCTTTTGAGAGAACAGAGTTTAGTATGATCTTCATTATAACTGAAGTTGAACTAGTATACTTTTTTGTTTAGTGGCCACCTGAAGTACGATTCTGGATGGGAGAGTTTCTTCCTGCATTGAAGACACATTGGTGGCCTTCGTCTTTTGTCTGCTCTTTGGTCAGGTTGTTGTCTCTTTGACACATTCACTATTTCCATTCTCAATTTTGCTAGTACATATGTGAGACTTGGATAACTAAAATAATCATAAATCTTTGAGACAAATGTTGCCTTTAAAGTACATGTAATTCACATCGACTACCTGTTGGAAATATTGCACATCTAACGTTGCAAAATTTCCACAGGTGCAACCTGAGCACTTTTATTATACAAACATTTTATAATTCGATCTTGAGAATCCATAATAACTAATGAAAATATTTGAAATACAATATGGTTGATTAAGGATATGTTCTTCTTAACTTGCCAACTTCATATTTCTTGAAATGTTACTTACCATCCAATCTGCATTCAGCCTCTTTGAATATTTGTTGGATTTCATAGGATGTTGATTGTAATCCAATTAATGCAAAAGTAATGGGCTGTGCCCCAAATGATATTGTTTTGTTTAGCGACTTTCCAAGAAAGTCGCATACATTTGTTTGAACATCCATTTCATTTTGTTCAATCTATAAAATAAAATTAGGAAACCATGAAAATGAATCAATGCTAGATGATATCTGAAAGGTAATTTACATTTATGTGTGGATATACATATTACAGGGAAGATTCAGTTACCTCTTGAGTACTCGGTGTATTTACTGGGCGATACCGGAGTACTCCTTTGATTTGCTTAGTGATACTTGAGCACTCCTTGGATTAACCTAGCGATATGATGAGTACTCACTCGGTGAAAGATTTAAAAAATAATTACACAAAAATTATACCCATTTTATATTACATGTTGTTGAATTGTGAACATTAAACCTTGAACATTGATACCTAGAAAAAGATATATTCCAAGGCATTTTATTCTATATTTAATGGTCAATTGATATACTAAATTTATTGATAATGTAAACTGGCAATAGTTTAATAAAGTAATAATAAGTTGAAATAGGAAATTAAATACTCCAACAACAGAATTTGGGAACCTTAAGAACACAGATTTAATGACGAATAAAAGGTGTCGAATAGAATATACTGTAGCCTTTCTTTATTTCTGAGGGTTGACAGTTTTTAACAAATGTTTCCTTATTAGTAATATTATCTTCTCATTTTTTTCTCGCAAATTTCTTCTTTTGAGAGAACAGAGTTTAGTATGATCTTCATTATAACTGAAGTTGAACTAGTATACTTTTTTGTTTAGTGGCCACCTGAAGTACGATTCTGGATGGGAGAGTTTCTTCCTGCATTGAAGACACATTGGTGGCCTTCGTCTTTTGTCTGCTCTTTGGTCAGGTCGTTGTCTCTTTGACACATTCACTATTTCCATTCTCAATTTTGCTAGTACATATGTGAGACTTGGATAACTAAAATAATCATAAATCTTTGAGACAAATGTTGCCTTTAAAGTACATGTAATTCACATCGACTACCTGTTGGAAATATTGCACATCTAACGTTGCAAAATTTCCACAGGTGCAACCTGAGCACTTTTATTATACAAACATTTTATAATTCGATCTTGAGAATCCATAATAACTAATGAAAATATTTGAAATACAATATGGTTGATTAAGGATATGTTCTTCTTAACTTGCCAACTTCATATTTCTTGAAATGTTACTTACCATCCAATCTGCATTCAGCCTCTTTGAATATTTGTTGGATTTCATAGGATGTTGATTGTAATCCAATTAATGCAAAAGTAATGGGCTGTGCCCCAAATGATATTGTTTTGTTTAGCGACTTTCCAAGAAAGTCGCATACATTTGTTTGAACATCCATTTCATTTTGTTCAATCTATAAAATAAAATTAGGAAACCATGAAAATGAATCAATGCTAGATGATATCTGAAAGGTAATTTACATTTATGTGTGGATATACATATTACAGGGAAGATTCAGTTACCTCTTGAGTACTCGGTGTATTTACTGGGCGATACCGGAGTACTCCTTTGATTTGCTTAGTGATACTTGAGCACTCCTTGGATTAACCTAGCGATATGATGAGTACTCACTCGGTGAAAGATTTAAAAAATAATTACACAAAAATTATACCCATTTTATATTACATGTTGTTGAATTGTGAACATTAAACCTTGAACATTGATACCTAGAAAAAGATATATTCCAAGGCATTTTATTCTATATTTAATGGTCAATTGATATACTAAATTTATTGATAATGTAAACTGGCAATAGTTTAATAAAGTAATAATAAGTTGAAATAGGAAATTAAATACTCCAACAACAGAATTTGGGAACCTTAAGAACACAGATTTAATGACGAATAAAAGGTGTCGAATAGAATATACTGTAGCCTTTCTTTATTTCTGAGGGTTGACAGTTTTTAACAAATGTTTCCTTATTAGTAATATTATCTTCTCATTTTTTTCTCGCAAATTTCTTCTTTTGAGAGAACAGAGTTTAGTATGATCTTCATTATAACTGAAGTTGAACTAGTATACTTTTTTGTTTAGTGGCCACCTGAAGTACGATTCTGGATGGGAGAGTTTCTTCCTGCATTGAAGACACATTGGTGGCCTTCGTCTTTTGTCTGCTCTTTGGTCAGGTTGTTGTCTCTTTGACACATTCACTATTTCCATTCTCAATTTTGCTAGTACATATGTGAGACTTGGATAACTAAAATAATCATAAATCTTTGAGACAAATGTTGCCTTTAAAGTACATGTAATTCACATCGACTACCTGTTGGAAATATTGCACATCTAACGTTGCAAAATTTCCACAGGTGCAACCTGAGCACTTTTATTATACAAACATTTTATAATTCGATCTTGAGAATCCATAATAACTAATGAAAATATTTGAAATACAATATGGTTGATTAAGGATATGTTCTTCTTAACTTGCCAACTTCATATTTCTTGAAATGTTACTTACCATCCAATCTGCATTCAGCCTCTTTGAATATTTGTTGGATTTCATAGGATGTTGATTGTAATCCAATTAATGCAAAAGTAATGGGCTGTCCCTCAAATGATATTGTTTTGTTTAGCGACTTTCCAAGAAAGTCGCATACATTTGTTTGAACATCCATTTCATTTTGTTCAATCTATAAAATAAAATTAGGAAACCATGAAAATGAATCAATGCTAGATGATATCTGAAAGGTAATTTACATTTATGTGTGGATATACATATTACAGGGAAGATTCAGTTACCTCTTGAGTACTCGGTGTATTTACTGAGCGATACCGGAGTACTCCTTTGATTTGCTTAGTGATACTTGAGCACTCCTTGGATTAACCTAGCGATATGATGAGTACTCACTCGGTGAAAGATTTAAAAAAATAATTACACAAAAATTATACCCATTTTATATTACATGTCGTTGAATTGTGAACATTAAACCTTGAACATTAATACCTAGAAAAAGATATATTCCAAGGCATTTTATTCTATATTTAATGGTCAATTGATATACTAAATTTATTGATAATGTAAACTGGCAATAGTTTAATAAAGTAATAATAAGTTGAAATAGGAAATTAAATACTCCAACAACAGAATTTGGGAACCTTAAGAACACAGATTTAATGACGAATAAAAGGTGTCGAATAGAATATACTGTAGCCTTTCTTTATTTCTGAGGGTTGACAGTTTTTAACAAATGTTTCCTTATTAGTAATATTATCTTCTCATTTTTTTCTCGCAAATTTCTTCTTTTGAGAGAACAGAGTTTAGTATGATCTTCATTATAACTGAAGTTGAACTAGTATACTTTTTTGTTTAGTGGCCACCTGAAGTACGATTCTGGATGGGAGAGTTTCTTCCTGCATTGAAGACACATTGGTGGCCTTCGTCTTTTGTCTGCTCTTTGGTCAGGTTGTTGTCTCTTTGACACATTCACTATTTCTATTCTCAATTTTGCTAGTACATATGTGAGACTCGGATAACTAAAATAATCATAAATCTTTGAGACAAATGTTGCCTTTAAAGTACATGTAATACACATCGACTACCTGTTGGAAATATTGCCCATCTAACGTTGCAAAATTTCCACAGGTGCTATCCTGAGCACTTTTATTATACAAACATTTTACAATTCGATCTTGAGAATCCATAATAACTAATGAAAATATTTGAAATACAATATGGTTGATTAAGGATATGTTCTTCTTAACTTGCCAACTTCATATTTCTTGAAATGTTACTTACCATCCAATCTGCATTCAGCCTCTTTGCAGTATTGTTGTATTTCAGAGTATGTTGAAGATGGTAGCTAGATATCATTTCCAATTATTGAAAAAGTAATGGGCTGTGCCCCAAATGATATCATTTTGTTTAACGACTTTCCAAGAAAGTCGCATACATTTGTTTGAATATCCATTTCATTTTGTTCAATCTATAAAATAAAATTAGGAAACCATGAAAATGAATCAATGCTAGATGATATCTGAAAGGTATTTTACATTGATGTGTGGATATACATATTACAGGGAAGATTCAGTTACCTCTTGAGTACTCGGTGTATTTACTGAGCGATACCGGAGTACTCCTATGATTTGATTAGTGATACTTGAGCACTCCTTGGATTTACCTAGCGATATGATGAGTACTCACTCGGTGAAAGATTTAAAAAATAGATACACAAAAATTATACCCATTTTATATTACATGTCGTTGAATTGTGAACATTAAACCTTGAACATTAATACCTAGAAAAAGATATATTCCAAGGCATTTTATTCTATATTTAATGGTCAATTGATATACTAAATTTATTGATAATGTAAACTGGCAATAGTTTAATAAAGTAATAATAAGTGGAAATAGGAAAATAAATACTCCAACAACAGAATTTGGGAACCTTAAGAACACAGATTTAATGACGAATAAAAGGTGTCGAATAGAATATACTGTAGCCTTTCTTTATTTCTGAGGGTTGACAGTTTTTAACAAATGTTTCCTTATTAGTAATATTATCTTCTCATTATTTTCTCGCAAATTTCTTCTTTTGAGAGAACAGAGTTTAGTATGATCTTCATTATAACTGAAGTTGAACTAGTAAACTCTTAAAACACTTGCCAGATTCCTCGCTAGAAGCTCTCTTGCAGCTCATGAATAACATCTGGGAATCTGGTGATTTACCATCAATCTGGAAGCTTGCAACCGTCGTGCCTATTCCAAAACCAAATAAAGATTATACGGATCCTATTAATTATCGACCAATTGCTCTTACCAGTTGTGTCTGTAAAACACTCGAACGGATGGTCAATGATCGCCTTGTTTGGTTCTTGGAATCCAATGGGCTATTATCCAATATCCAGTGTGGATTCCGACAGGGCCGCAGTACTCTTGATCATCTTGTTCGATTCGAATCATTTGTCCGTAATGGTTTTGCGAAAAATGAACATGTGGTGTCGGTCTTTTTCGACCTTGAGAAGGCCTATGATACTGCATGGAAATATGGTATTTTAAAAGATCTATTTGATATGGGGTTGAAAGGCAATATGCCTAATTTTATTTCTAATTTTCTCTCTAACAGACAATTTAATGTTAGAGTTAATTCGACCATGTCTGATCTTTATGATCAAGAGATGGGTGTCCCTCAGGGCAGTATTTTATCTGTTACATTATTTAGTCTTAAAATCAACAGCCTTGTTGAAGTTTTAAAAAGTAATATTGAAGGTTCATTGTACGTGGATGATTTTTTAATATGTTACAGAGGCAAAAATATGAATAACATAGAAAGACAATTACAATTAAGTCTTGGAAGCATTGAAAAATGGGCCTCGGAAAATGGTTTTAAATTTTCCACGTCAAAAAGGGTCGGGATGCATTTTTGTAACAAAAGGAAATTGCATCTGGATCCAGAACTCACTTTGTACGGCAACCCAATTAAAATGGTTGATGAAACCAAGTTTCTTGGGTTAATTTTCGATAAAAAGTTAACCTTTCTACCCCATATCAAAATGGTAAAATCGAGATGTTGAAAAGCTTTAGATATTTTAAAAGTTGTCGGCAGCACTGACTGGGGTCCTGAACGCAACATTTTACTTAATTTATATAGATCTCTAGTTAGATCTAAACTAGATTATGGCTCTATAGTGTATGGCTCTGCAAAGAAGTCCTACATACAGATTCTTGATGCTGTGCATCACCAGGGTTTGCGTCTCTGTCTTGGCGCATTTAAAACCTCACCAGTTGAGAGTCTGTATGTAGAGGCTGATGAGCACTCACTCTCTAACAGACGTTTGAAGCTTGGACTTCAATATGCTGTCAAACTAAAAGCCTATTCAGATAATCCTGCCTACAGCTGTGTTTTTAATCCGATTTATGAAGATATTTTTGCAAAACATGAAAATAAAATTCCTCCGTTAGGTATACGTTTAAAACCACATTTAGCTTCTTTTGATTTAAAATCTGTTGCTCAAGTTAAAATTTGCAAATGTCCTCCATGGGAACTTCCCAAACCAAAAATGATATTTGATCTCCGTGAACACAATAAAAATAAAACAAATCCTCTTTTAATTCAGCAACACTATGCTGAAATTAAAGCCAATTATCCAGATTTTTCAACTGTCTATACTGATGGATCAAAAGATGGCGACAGAGTTGCATCTGCTGCTGTCTTCAGGGACAGAGCTGCAACTCTCCGTTTGCCATCTGATGCATCCATCTTTACTGCTGAAGCAGAAGCAATAATTTTGCCTTTGAAATTTATTGCTTCTTCAGATAAATCCAAATTTATTATATGTTCTGATTCACTTTCATGCTTACAAGCTATACAAAATACTAAAATTAAAAACCCAACAATTCTCCAAATTTTATATGTAATGAGGAATTTGAAAATTCTTCTGAAAGAAATAATATTTCTATGGGTTCCGAGTCATGTTGGAATCCTTGGAAACACAGCTGTAGACCTTGAGGCAAAGCATGCCCTGAGTAACCCTTTATCTAACTGTGATATACCATATACTGATTTTAAATCTAATATTAGAGAATATGTGTTTAATATTTTTAAAAATGAATGGAGTAAAAAAGATGATAATGAATTGTACGAAATTAAACCTAATTTAGGCAAACCTTTTAATAATATTATGTGCAGAAAAGATCAGTGTGCTATTACTAGATGTCGTATTGGGCATACTAGAATAACACACGAGTATCTTTTAAAAAATGAAGATGAACCACAATGTGTTCCTTGCAACTGCAAGTATACTATTAAACATGTTTTAATTAATTGTATTGACTTTGCTGATATTCGTAAGAAGCATTTCAATGTCAATAATATGTATGATTTATTCAATAATGTTCCATTTACAAATATTGTTGCATTTTTAAAAGAAATTGGAATTTTTTATAGAATATGAAAATGTTATTATATTTAAATCGTTTTTAATTTTTACCACTTTATTTTACTGTTGATTTTTATTTGTATATAATCAATTTGGTTTAGTCAAGAATTTTAGTATATTGAAGAACTTTTTGTCTTATTTTAAAAATATGCTTTAAATTGTAAAAATATTTGAATTAGCTCTCGCCGCGATATAGCCTTTTTGTGCTAATGCGGCGTAAAGCAACAATCAATCAATCAGAAGATGTGGTATGATTTACTAAGACTTAATTATCAATCAGTACACATCCAACATCAAATGGATTAAGTGCAAAACATGGTCTTGTGCGATACCAAGATACAGGTATAAACAAATGTGTTATCATTTTAAAAAATATGTTTTCTACAGGTATAGTCACATAGTTCTTCAAATCTTTTCATAAGTGATTATTACCAGAGGGTTAGACTCTTTCCCCAAGTGAATTGATGTCAATTTGAATTGGCAACCACTCAATTCAGAAGTGGACAAACATATGATTTGAAGTTATGCACACACCGCTATTCCAAACTTTCCAATCACATTGGTTAATGAAATGTATTGTCCGGCAAACTAATTTTAGGACACATTTTCTCTGATTGATAACTGAAAAAGAACAAAAAAGATGTTTTTTGATAATTTAACTACCTTATTACATTATTTTTTATCCAAGTGTAAATTGCATTGATACTGACAGTAGGAGGGACATTTAACACCTGCTAGGCCACCACTCAAATTGTTGATGCCTAGTACCATTCTTCTGTAATTTGTTATTTCAATGAAGCTTCTTGGAGGCTATAGTAGAATTTCTCCTGTAATATAAAATTGTCTATCTGTAGCTGATAATTCACTGGTGACTCTATATATTAATTCTGAAATTTACTATCATATTAAATGTTTGGTGAGGTTTTATATATCTGTTGGAAGACCTAATTTGTTTTTGTTCTGATTATAAGGTCCCTCTTCTTTTTCCTGGAAAGAACGAATGGTTTTGTTCTGATCATCTTTCTCCCGGCTTATTTTATTCTTCCACTGTATTGATGTTCAAAAGATGTCAATTAATTTTTATGCCCCATTCATGCACATCCGTCTGTTCGTTCGTTTGTCGGTCCCGCATCAGGTTTAAGTTTTGGTCGAGGTAGTTTTTGATGAAGTTGAAGGGACCAATCAACCTGAAACTTAATACACACGTTCCCTATGATATGATCTTTCCAATTTTAATGCCTAACTAGAGATTTTCCCTCATTTTCACGGTCCACTAAACATAGAAAATGATAGTGCGGATGAGGCTTCCGTGTATTGGGGCACGTTCTTGTTTGGCATATGATATTACTCAGTTGCTGCCCCTTTGACACTAACCTTTTTAAACTGAACACTTCATTATAAGAGTTATCTCCCCAAACACTGTTTTTCTTGTGATCAGATCTCCTTACAACAGTTACAGAAAGTAACAAATTTATTGTTAACGTTTTTTTAAAGGGAAATATTGGTCATTGATTCAGGGATGTTCGACAGGTGGGTTGGCGTGTGGGCGGCTGCCAAACAGTGTCCGCTCAATAACATGAAAACTCTTTGATTTTTTTTCATATTTAGATATATATAATGTGTATATGTTTCCTGTGACTAAATGAAGGTTAAAGTTCAATTTTCATGATTTTAGCTTTTCTACTTGTTGAGTTATCACCCTTTTTAATATCATATGCAAAAGTTGTATTTATAATCTGATTAAGTTAATTATATCTCTTTGTACAGAAAGGGTTAATTATACATATAAAGTTTGAATGCAGTAAGTGTTTTTAAATTATTTTCTCTGATCTGTAATCAGATTATGTTATACCATATGGTAAATTTCTTATCTCGCAATTATAGATGGAGGATTGATTACAAGCTTTATACAATGTTAGAAATTAACTGTACATTTTAAGACATGTTGACAGTAATTAAGTTATATAGATTTTTTAAAACTATTGCATTAATGATAGATAAAATAAATTTTGGATTCTTTTTTCTTTTCTTAGGTAGATTGTTTGAAGGATTTTGTGGTAAGTTTGTTCGTTATTCTGTAAAAACTATTTTTCTGACTGCTATATACATTTTGTTTTATGATAATAGGGGGAAAATTTTACATGACATCTACAAATGCTTGTAATTGCATTCTTAGTTATTAAATTCTTTAAAACGGCATGTTGTTATCCGATGACTGAGTCCCCTACCAATGATATCAAAGGGAACTTCAGGTTTACACTCAGCATGCTCAGTCCAATCTCATATTTTTTTTTCAACTTTCCCTAGAATTAAATTTTTGATAAGATACTTATATTTTATTAACTACTAGATTTCTGTTCAAAGGGAAATAACTATTAAAGAAAAGGATTTTTTAAAGACATATTGTACCAAGATAAATGGCATTGGGATTTTTCTTTTTCGTTAGTAAACTATTTGAAGAATTGAGAAGTAGGTTTGTTAGTAATTTTATGTAGTTTTCACTATGACAATTTATAGATCAAGTTAGAAATTTGTTCCATTACAATGATTTTTTAACTGGTAGGGGACTATGTATTGTCATGCAATACTGACAGAATGCTTGTTTTTTTTAAATTATTTTTTAGGCCAATTAAAATTAATTGATAGATTTTCATCCCGTGGATTTTTAATTTATTCGATGACTTTATGTTAGGAAAAATAAACTGTTTAAGATATTCAAAGCGCAAGAGTCAAAGAACACATTGGTTTATCACAGGCTAAAAAAAAATGAGGAAAAAATTAATAAAATATTCCATTCAATACTATCTTTAAAGGGGCACTAGCTGTCAAATTCATTGTAACCGATTTGACTCAATTTCTCATATTTGGTTTATAACAATGTAAAACATTTATCCAAACTATCAAAAGTCTAAAATATACAGTTTACAGAGCATGGGGTAGATAATATATAGGTTCGTTTCGTGTGTATTTTAGTCCAGACGCCATCTAATTAACTATCGATTTGACCTCAGATGACCATATAAGCGATGTAAACAAAATAAAGATACGAATAGATTAAACCAACACGTGCAATTGGATTTTTATAGGTCTGTTTGATTTTATTTTATAGATTAAAAAAAGATGTTTCTCATTGTTTTTAACCATATAAGAATGATTTTATGTGCATCGAATTAGTAATCAAATGATTTACCGTAGTTTCACTTTCATTGTTGACATTCTTTTTCTTTAAATAACCAGTACACGTACAATGCATGCGTTGTCAATCTCTAGCTAGGGGTTAACTTGAAGTTCACATGAATACCGGTTAGAATGATGATGACGTTTTCACTTGCAAGTGAATCAGTCAAAAATTATGTTTAGTCGCTTATTTCAACAAAATTAAAGGAAATTGATTGCTAAAAGCAAATTATTATTTCATTATTCCAATTTGATTAATGATTGATCTAAAAAAAAATCATACTTTATTTTTTTATATATATCGTAGCTAGTGCCCCTTTAAATTGTGAGTAGTTTGGGTCTATGTTTGGTAAAAATCCAGGATAGATTACGAATCTAATAAATATTTTACAAACTTAACTGCAGACTGAATGTAATGTTAACTGGAAGAGAAACAAAGTCCATTTATAAGTAAAATACGGATAAACCTGTGTATAATTTAAGCGAAATTTCCTTCGAAACACTAGATTTTGATCATAAGCAAGCTTCTGTCCAAGTTTAGTACAAATACAGGCTAGTTTAAGTTAAGTTATTAAAATTTATAAACTTTAACCATGTCTCACTTTTTTTACAAAAGCCAAAGGCCTGGCAAAAACCTGGATGAAAACCTACTAATTCATTTCAGTTGGCCTTATAAAGGTTGCAGTCTTGTAAATGACTGCTCCATAGGCTTACATGCTAAACAGCTGATCTTGGAAAATAAAAAAAATAAAAAATGCTACATAGAAAAAAAATTTCATATTCATATCATGTATGTACTAATGTGAAATTTTGATTTAATCGAGAAAAAAAAGTGGGTCATGCCACGAAGAATAAAAAGTTACGTAACCCTGAAGTCAAAACATTCTTTTTTTCTACTTTCTGTTTGCTGTTTTTACTAGGCCGCACCACTTCCAGTAAGCATGATATCCTTCCACTTTCTTGGATTGATATCCCCAAAAAGATGCAAGATTTTTTTAAATCTATATATATGTTTCAATTCAGCATAAACCTAGCTATAATCAAACAGAAAAATTGAGTCCAGAAAAAAAATCAGAAAAAAATGGACTATTTTGTTTCCCTCCATGTTTTGACATGCACCGGAAACTGGAGTTGTAATACAAGACTGGTACCTAAACTTATATGTGGAAATGTCCCCTCTGACCTCAGGATTGCTATATAAACAGCAAAAAAGGTGGTAATTTGAATTGTCTACATGAGTTTCTAATTAATTAAGGGCTTTAAAAGTTTAATAAATGTAAATGATTAAGGATTTTATGCATCTTATACATTTGTTTTTACTTGAACTATATATGTTAGCTGCAATAAATGAAATTAGGCATTAAGCTTAAATCCTAGGCAATAAGCTAACGCTTAGGCAGTAAGTCTATTGCCTAAATAATGTTGGGCATTTAAGACTTAAATCCTAGGATTTAAGCTTAGATCCTAAAAAATGTGTGCAGGCTCTAAAGCTTAATGCCTTAAATATAAATTCAAGTAAATAAAAGACATTTATTCATTTAAATATAAATATATTTGTAACATAATAACATAAGAACTGCATGGGGCCTGTGTATCAAAACTGTGCCGAGATCGGTCCTGTAAGATATTCTTAGGACAGAAATTATGGTAAAGTTAGGACCAACTTAAAACATGTCTTAGCATGCACATCAAAGCTATCTGAGGATTATCCTAGCTTAAGGATGTCCCAACCGCTGTCATAAGTATTGGCATGAAAGAAAATAGCAAATGAAAAAATTGAAATATTGTTTCAAATTTAACCAACAACTTTAATTTAAAACCAGATTAATGATTAGAAAATAATTATTAGTTTTAAATTAAAGGGTTATAAATATGTAATCGGTAAAACCATTATAAAAGTATGCTTTGATTGAGCTGAATTCAAAGTTTCACAGTTTCATATTTAAAAGTTCAATTGCAAATCTCGTACATCTTTCATGTAAATACTGAGTACTTCAACTATTTTGTTTTATTACTGCAATTAATATACGTTTAAATATGAGCAAAAGAAAGAATCTAATTTTACCGATGCAAAACTACAGGGTCCGGTTTCCTCCTAAATATATAAAAAAGAAGATGTGGTATGATTTTGCCAATCAGGAACAACCTTCCAAAAAAGACCGGAAATAAAATCACTTATAAAATATGTTATCTATATTAAAGGGGCACTAGCTGTCAAATTCATGGTCACCGATTTGACTCAAATTCTCATATTTGATTAATAACAATGTAAAACATTTGTCCAAACTACCAAAAGTCTAAAATAAACAGTATACAGAGCATGGTGTAGATAATATGTAGGTTCGTTTCGTGTGTTTGTTAGCACAGACGCCATCTAATTAACTATTGATTCGACCTCAAGTAACCATATAAGCGATGTAAACATAAATAACGATATGAATAGATTAATAAAATTGAGAATGGAAATGGGGAATGTGTCAAAGAGACAACAACCCGACCAAATAAAAAACAACAGCAGAGGGTCACCAACAGGTCTTCAATGTAGCGAGAAATTTTCGCACCCGGAGGCGTCCTTCAGCTGGCCCCTAAACAAATATATACTAGTCCAGTGATAATGAACGCCATACTAATTTCCAAATTGTACACAAGAAACTAAAATTAAAATAATACAAGACTAACAAAGGCCAGAGGCTCCTGACTTGGGACAGGGGCAAAAATGCGGCGGGGTTAAACATGTTTGTGAGATCTCAACCCTCCCCCTATACCTCTAACCAATGTAGTAAAGTAAACGCATAACAATACGCACATTAAAATTCAGTTCAAGAGAAATCCGAGTCTGATGTCAGGAGATGTAACCAAAGAAAATAAACAAAATGACAATAATACTTTTACTTCTAAAGGTTGAACTGCTAAATATTTAAAAGGATGGTTGTGCTTCTTAAGGTGTTGGTAAATGATACTTTTGAATTTAAACCAACATGTGCAATTGGATTTTTATAGGTCTGTTTTTCATTTTATCTTATAGATTAAAAACTTATGTTTATCATTGTTTTTAACCGTATAAGAATGATTTTATATAGATCGAATCAGTAATCAAATGATTTACTGTAGTTTCACTTTCATTGTTGACGTTCCTTTTCTTTAAATAACCTGTACACGTATAATGCATGCGTTGTCAATCTCTAGCTAGGGGTTAAATTGAAGTTCACATGAATACGGATTTACTGAGGTCGGATAATTCACTTGCAAGTGAACGAGTAACTATCAATGTTTGTTTGCTTAATTTGACAAAATTGAACCATTTTGGCTGCTAAAAGTGAATTATTTTTTCGCTTTTTCACTTTCATTATTGATTGAACAAAAAAAAATCTTACTTAAGATTTTTTATACATCTCGTAGCTAGTGCCTGTTTAAAACTCATCAAATCATAAATTAAAAATATGAAAACTTGATAGAAATTTGTGTTAAAATCATTTTGTTATCACAAAGTATGGAACTCAGTTGACAAAGAAAATTTACTTATCCAATAAAAAAAAAAAGAAAAATGGTCTGAGCAAAAAATAATATCTGAATTTTGTCTACTTTTGACCAGTTCAAACCAGCTCGACTAGTGAAGTGAACAAATTTTCAAATAAATGTTAAAATTATTCTTAAGAATCTCTCTCCCTGTACATGTAATATTAGAAATATAATTAAGAAACGACTGAATACCAAGAATATTGAACACCAAATATGCATAAATTCCACAGTTTACTTATTGCCTAAAATTATGTTCAGCAATAGGATGAATAATCATCATCAAATTTCAGCAAATAAGCTCAATGCCTGAAAATTTCAGGCAATAACTTAATGCCTAGGCATTAGCTTATTGCCTAGGATTTAAGCTTATTTTAAAATGCCTAATTTTTCTTATTGTTGCTAACATACAAGTCATATATATGCAATCACTAAGGTTTGAACGTAGTTTTCAATTTAGGCTTGTTTATATTTTTTCGTTTGGGCTTGTATCATATCTTCCCTCCCGTTTATATGATCTGTTCATCCTATATTGACTCTTAAAATTCAAGAGTCTATCTAAAATTGAGGGTAAATATTATGGCCTGCCATATACCGTTTTGATCCCTAACATCACTGAAGAGACATTTATTGTTGAAATCCGGATCTGGTGTACAAAAAAGATATTGACACCTTATGTTTGTGGCATAACATCTTGGCCACAAGTTTATATTTTTCTGTTTAGTATTGCATTAAAATTAAGATCCATTTTGTTACATCTTGTCATCAATTTTATTTGGCAATCGCCAATGACAGTCAGCAGGGTTAAAGAACATCAGTTGTTCGACTTGTTAGTCAAATGCGTTTTGTTTAAATATACTTTTTCACTTTTTTTTGGTCTTTTTGAAAATGTTGTTTGTGCTGTATTTAGACCCTTTTACAACGAAATTTGTTTTACATGAACACATATTAAAATTGCAGTTTTTATCCAACGCAATCATAGGTTTGAACGTAGTTTTCAATTTATACTTGAATATATATATTTATCCAAGGCAATCATAGGTTCGAACGTAGTTTTCAATTTATACTTGTATATATATATTTATCGAACTTAATCATAGGTTTGAACGTAGTTTTCAATTTATACTTGTATATATATATTTATCCAACGCAATCATAGGTTTGAACGTAGTTTTCAATTTATACTTGTATATATATATTTATCCAACGCAATCATAGGTTTGAACGTAGTTTTCAATTTATACTTCTATATATATATGATTGCGTTGGATAAAAACCGCAATTTTTATACGTGCATGTAAAACAAATTTTGTTGTAGATTAGGGTCTAAAAACAGCACAAACAACATTAGTTTCTTTGAAGAAGGGAGCAGTATACCACTTTTGTGGAAATTTTCTGTGCTTGAAAAATGTATATAAATTACATTTACTTAATTAGATTTGAACTCACCAAATGTTTTTTTCCCATAGGAGTCTTTTATATTTACATTACTCTTGTTCATGATGTTAAGAATTTGTTTAACATCCTATCTTTTAGACTATGCATGTCCATTAATGCTATGACAGCATCGCCAGGCCTCATGGTATCCTCCTCCTGGATATTATTGATCGGGTTGCCGACGCATATCCCGTTTACTTCTCCTGCACAGATGTCAATTTGTTCTGAAAATGAATACTAGAATAAGCTGTCTGTGTCAACCAATCTTTGTGCAATTGTTTATTGGTGTAAAATGTAGATTTTGGCTTATACATTTGTAACTCTGAAACCAAAGCATTTAGAGCAAATCTGACAAGGGGTTAAATTGTTGATCAAGTCAATATCTATCTGCCCTCAAATTTTCAAATGAATTGGACAACTGGGTTGCTGCCCCTGAATTTGTAATTTTTAAGGAAATTTTGCCAATTTTATACAACAGCAATATTGGTATGTATCACATTGTTGTCGTCGTTAGTATCGGACGAAGACGGATGGTTTCCAGTTAATAACTTTAGTATAAATAAATAGAAATCAATAAAATTTTAACACAATGTTTATAACCACAAGAGGAAGATAGGAATTGATTTTTGGGGTTATGGTCCCTAATATTAGGAATTAGGGGCCCGAAGAGGCGTTGTCTCATTGGCACTCACACCACATCTTCCTATATCTATTTTATCTAGTGTCAGCACAATTAGTTGTGTATAAGTATTTTAATTGTTCTGAAATAGTACAACAATGTTTAATACCATAAGTAGAAGGTTGGGATATATTTTATGGGGCAAACAGTCAAGGAATAAAGGGCCAAAAACGGGACAAAAACATATTTTTGTAGTTTCAAGACAATGAATTGGACTTGTCTTTCTTTGTCCAGAATGGTTGTTGAATCACCTAAAACCAATGCTCGATGAAATCTTCTTTGAAAATCGGAGTTATCTTTCTTTGTCCAGAATAGTAGTTAAATAAACTTAAATTAATGTTATATACAATATACAATGCAATATTCACTTTTACTACCAACTGATAAATTAAAGCAATCTTTACCATTCAGTGATTACAAGCTTTTTGATTACCATTCTAGGGTATTGCCCCTTACAAGTGGAAAAATTGAAGATTTTTTTCGTTTCTGTTTCAGTTTGTCTTAACTAAATTTAATGAAATGTGTATATAATGCTTATATTACCTGTAAACTCAGTTCAGGTTCAATTTTTGGCATCTTCACTTTTACAGTACTTGAGTTATGTCCCTTTATAACGTTATTTGCTCGTGAGGGCATCATCTGTGTCCCTTTGGATTCATTCCCAATTTTTTTTTTTTATTTAATTAATATTAATTTTAACCATGACTATGACATTTTATATTTTAATATTTTATGATGTATTTAAATGAGTAGTTATTGTTGCAAACTTCATTAGAAATTTGAATTGAGATCATTTTTGGAATAAGGCAAAGGAGGGGGGGGGGTCAACTTTTCTCATTTCAGATTTCAGAAATTAAAAAGAAGATTTCTTCTAATAATTTTTTTTTGAGAGGATTAATATTCAACAGCATTGTAAATTGCTTAAAAGCAAAAAAAAATGTTTAAGTTCATTAGACCACATTCATTCTGTGTCAGAAACCTATGCTGTGTCAACTATTTAATCACAATCCAAATTCAGAGCTGTATCCAGCTTGAATGTTGTGTCCATACTTGCCACAACTGTTCAGGGTTCAACCTCTGCAGTCATATAAAGCTGCGCCCTGCGGAGCATCTGGTTGGTTATTATTTTGATTACTATTATAGATAGAGATAAACAGCAATAATGTTCAGCAAAGTAAGATCTACAATCAAGTCAACATGATCAAAATGGTCAGTTGATCCCATATGGAGTTATTGCCCCCTATAGTAAATCTTTTAACAATTTTCATTAATTTGGTAAAATTTTGTAAATTTTTACAAAATATTTTCCTCTGTAACTTAAGGGCCAAGTTTATTATGGATAGAGAAAATTGTAAGTAGCAAGAATGGTCAGTAAAGTAAGATCTACAAACACATCACCATCACCAAAAATACAATTTTGTCATTAATCCATCTGTGTCCTTTGTTTAGGAGCCTTGAGAGCCTCTTGTTTTGGCTCATTTAGTGTTACCCTTAACTAACAATCCTTCCATTTATCTGTTGGTCAATTCATTCTTCCCAATTTCTTTTCCCACTCTTAACTTAAAGGGACACTATCTATTAGATATATAAAAAATAAACTGTTATCACAGAGATATATCTAGCTTTTTTGTAATTTCCATAATGCAAATGTTGAAATGAAAAATAGCTACATTTTAACATGTAAGTTTAGCTAATATTCAAAGTCAATGAACTATGACTGAAGGTATATGGCTTAATATTCTCAATGGAAATGAGATGTGCCAATGCTAAAATCATCGACTTATCAATCATAAGTAGTTCTCTTTAAACAAACCTAAACAAAAACTTATACATGTAAACTAAGGAACATTTCAAAGTCAATAAACCATAACTGAGGGGGAGGGTAAAAAAAATTCCATGATTATGAGATGTGCCAATGCTAATACAACTGCATACCAAGTATCATTGCATTGACCTACCACTACTGGTTCCCAATAAACTGATCAATCACAAACTAATATATCAAAACTAAGCAAAAAATTCAAAGTCAATAAACCATGAATGAGGGGGAGGGGCCAAATAATCTCCATGGAAATGAGATATGATGATGCTTCTACAACTGCAAACCAATTATCATTGATTTACCACTATTGGTTCCCCATAAACAGACCTAATCACAAACTAATAAATGAAAACTAAGCAAAAGTTTCAAAGTCAATAGACCATAACTGAGGGGGCGGGGTCAAATAATCTCCATGATAATGAGATGTGTTAATACTTATAAAGCTGCATACCAAATATCTTTGACTTACCACTGGTGGTTCACCATAAACTAGACCTAATCACAAACTAATACATTGTTGACGCGGCTGGAAACAGCATACCTTTGTCTTGCTCCAACAAGCGAGACAAAAGTTTAATATATTAATTTTTTTTTGCTCAATCATTAATACAATGCAAATAGTGAAATAATAATTTGCTTTTAGCAGCTAGTTTGGTTCAATTTTGTTGAAATAAGCTTAAATACATTGATTATGAATTATCCACTTGCAAGTGAGTAATTCAATGTCATTGAATTTGTATCCATGTGAACTTCAATTTAACCCCTTAGCTTGAGATTGATAACACGTGAATTGTATGTGTAAAGTTATTTGAAGGAAAAGAATTCATCATTGAAAGTTAAACAAAGGTAAATCATTTGATTGACTGATTTGATCCATAAACAAATCATTCTTATACAGGTAAAAAGGATGATAAACATTTATTTTTCATCTTTAATATGAGATTAAATAGACCTTGAATAATCCGACAGCACAAGTTTGCTTAATCTATTTATATCAATATTGATGTTTACAACGCTGATTTGATCATCAGATGACTTTATAGATCAATATGAAAATTAATTAGATGCATCTAGACTAAAATACACTAGAAACAAAGATACATATTTTCATGCCCTTGCCTTTTAATTGTTTATTTTCTTGAGACTTTAAATATACACATGGAAAAAAGTATTGCAACACCTTGATTTTTCAAAACTTGAAAAATCAGCCTTTTATTTTAGATGGAATATGATAAAATATTTGTAAAATAATATTGAAACATAGTTAATGATTACATTGGCATTTTAACGAACAAAAAATGATTGAAAAAAAAAAGATTTATCTAACCACAATTTAAAAAACCAAATGAATTGTTTTTTGTACAAAAAACTGCATTTTACAACTTTTACTGTAGTCGAACTTTACAATGTCAGACATTTCAAAATTAATCTTAAGATGATTGTTCACATCATGGTCGATCGTTATACGCTAAAGAATTAGTACTTTGTGTGCAGCTTCCATTCAAACAGTCAACCGCCACTTAACGTCTTATGATTCCTGCCATAAATCGACTAATTTGTTGCTACGGTAGCAGCAACCATTTCTGATGATGGCATTATTAATTTCATCACTTGTTTGGACTTAGGTGTCCCTTCGCGCACATTACGCCCTATAGTGTCCCATATATGCTCGATATGGTTCAAATCCGGGCTACGATCAAGCCAAGGAAGATAAACAGAATTCCATTGGAACAATGGATCTTCCTCCACGATGCTTATTTCCAATTTTGAAGTGCTCTGCACTACATTGTTTATAGATAAACGTGTGTCTGTTCATAAGCAAAAGTCTTCGAAATGGTCTTATCGCACAATAACCAGTAGAGATGAGTCAATCTCGAACAATATTTGTTCAAAGGCCCCTGTATGCCCACCACTCTCTTTTTAGGATTGTATTGTATGCAATGGGTTTCTTTCTGACCAAGCTTCATTATGCTTGATTTTCCGTAGCAGATGTCATAGGGGGTCTTTTTGATCTCGGATAGTCTTTAACATCGTTAATATTGCCTGTTTTTTATTCTCAAAACGAATAATAGTGGAATTATTAAGTGATGACCGACAATACGTGCGGTTGTCACAGCGACACTCCTGCTTCTCTCAATCACATAACTTTATAAACTTGGTTATTTAAAGTGTTGAAAACAATGAGGATACAAACACCTGTTTTGCTGTTTACGAGTACAGTAGCTGCATGTGCAGATAAGAACTTATCGAGTCGATAATTATTGATCAAATTCAGGTGATATTCAAATAATGTTTAACTAGTTCTATTTTGACAAATTAAATCAGAAAAAAATAAAGAGTGTTATTTTAAATCAAATTTCAATTTGGTGTTGCAATACTTTTGTTCCATGTGTATAGTTTGGATAAATGTTTTTCATTGTTATAAATCAAAAGTGAGAATTTGATTAAAATCGATGAACATGAATTTGACAGCTAGTGCCCCTATATATTTGCCTGAAGATGATGTTATTTGTTGCATTGTTTTGTTTTTAAAAAACAATTATTTTGAATTGCTCTTATCCTTTTATGTTTGAAAATGGCTCAATCTTGTTAACAAAAGTTTTGACTATCAATTTTGTGTTGCTCTGTTTCTATGCATTTATTCTATTTCTTGCTACATGGGAATTTATAGTTTATGAATCATCTGTAATTCTACAGGTCTTTTTTGTTTTAGGAGGCCAACTCTAATACTGTAAATTCAGAAATTATTGAATGCATTAATTATTATTGCGATTATAACCCTGTTGCATTTTTCGCAATAATAAAAACATTACAATAAATTCTGAATTTACAGTAATTTATATGAAATGCAACATTACTTTGATACATTGTCATATATCATGAAATAAAGATCCTAAATAAATCTGAGGTTACTATGAGTTCCTATTACAACAATCAAATACTGCATATTGATTACAACTGAACTTGGATATATATGCATGATCACATACAGTGAGAGGAATACCTCTTTTGAGCTTGAGGTCACTGAGTGTTAGATCAAGGTCAAAGTAGACCTTTAAAAAGATTACTTTAAAAAGAGTAAAGTGTTACTAGAAGTGTTGTCCATGCAATATCTTGAAAAGTCTTAAATGAAAATTTCTTGATACGTTAAACAAGGCAGCAACTGTATAAAAAAGGGTTTTTGGAAAGTTATTGGAGTTACACCAAAAATCTATGGTTTCATATTGAATAAGGTTGATAATCATATAAACATGGGTCTTCAATTATTGGCTTCATGATTTCTGTCTAGTGACCCACCCCTGCTGAACAACGTGTGTGTTCCTATGTCACTTATGATAAATAAGAGGCCAAGATTGATTTTATTTGAGCTTGCCATTTCTGAACATTTTTTTATTGATCCTGTTTGGAGGTCTGAATTTGAAAGTATCAGTTTTATGCAAAACAATCCAGTAATAAGATGGTTTACTATCTTCTTTTGTGAGATTATATATGACTGCCTGAAATCACTAAAGGTAAACAACAAATACATTGAAAACAAGTTACAAGAATACTAAGGGGGAGGAGGGAGCAGGTAGATAGTTTTTCTTCTCAAATAGTGCAACAAACTTATAATGTAACATACCATCTATGCGGCATCCTCCCTCTTCCACAGATTGGCGGATGAGAATTTTGTTTTCATCATCATACTCTGAAAATGTTGTGTACACCACGGGCTTTGCCCCTAACATTAATAATTTGTTCATGCATTTGTTTATTCCATCAATGGTAATGGTTACCTCCTGATCCTTACTTTCTGCTAACTGTGGAAAAATAAAAAGTTTGTTTTATTTCTATGGAAGAAACTGTAGAAACTAAACTTTTTATAAAAGTAAATCATTATAAGTACAGCCTTCATTGCAGAGCCTTGGAGGTCTGAATTTGAAAGTATCAGTTTTATGCAAAACAATCCAGTAACGAGATGGTTTACTATCTTTTTTTGCAAGATTATATATGACTGCCTGACATCACTTAAAGTAAACAACAAATACATTGAAAACAAGCTACAAGAATACTAAGGGGGAGGAGGGAGCAGGTAGATAGATTTTCTTCTCAAATAGTGCAACAAACTTGTAATGTATCATACCATCTATGTGGCATCCTCCCTCTTCCACAGATTGGCGGATGAGAATTTTGTTTTCATCATCATACTCTCGAAATGTTGTGTAGACCACGGGCTTTGCCCCTAAAATTAATAATTTGTTGATGGATCTGTTTATTCCATCAATAGTGATGGTAACTTCCTGATCCTTACTTTCTGCTAACTGTGGAAAAATAAAAAGTTTGTTTTATTTCTATGGAAGAAACTGTAGAAACTAAAATTGAGAATGGAAATGGGGAATGTGTCAAAGAGACAACAACCCGACCAAATAAAAAACAACAGCAGAGAGTCACCAACAGGTCTTCAATGTAGCGAGAAATTCCCGCACCCGGAGGCGTCCTTCAGCTGGCCCATAAACAAATATATACTAGTCCAGTGATAATGAACGCCATACTAATTTCCAAATTGTACACAAGAAACTAAAATTAAAATAATACAAGACTAACAAAGGCCAGAGGCTCCTGACTTGGGACAGGCGCAAAAATGCGGCGGGGTTAAACATGTTTGTGAGATCTCAACCCTACCCCTATACCTCTAACCAATGTAGTAAAGTAAACGCATAACAATACGCACATTAAAATTCAGTTCAAGAGAAATCCGAGTCTGATGTCAGAAGATGTAACCAAAGAAAATAAACAAAATGACAATAATACATAAATAAATTTGGTCTTCCAATAGATATATAAAACCTCACCAAACATTTAATATTAATAAATTTCAGAATTAATATAGAGAGTGAATTATCAGCTACAGATAGACAATTTTATATTACAGGAGAAATTCTTATTAATCAAACATGCAGAAGCTACATTGAAATAGCCAATTACAGGAGGATGATGCTAGGAGTGCACGACTTGAGTGGTGGCCTAGAAGGTGTGGTATGTCCTGCTGACCTCACCGTTTGTGTTGATGCAGAAAAGTGGGACATACCACCAATTTACACTTGGATAACAAAAAAAGGTAATAAGGTAGTTAAATTATCAAAAAACATCTTTTTTTTTTTTTTTTCAGTTATCAATTAGGGAAAATGTGTCCTAAAATTAGTTTGCCAGACAATCAATTTCATTAACCAATGTGATTGGAAAGTTTGGAATAGAGGTGTGCGCATAATTTCAAATCATATGTTTGTCCTCTACTAAATTGAGTGGTTGCCAATTGAAAGTGATATCAATTAACTCGGGAAAAGAGTCTACCCCCTTGTAATAATCACTTATTGAAAGATTGGAAGAACTATGCGACTATACCTGTAGAAAAAATATTTTTTTAATGATTCCTTATAACTTAAAGATCCTTTAAATAAGCTTATTATAAAAGGTTATCAAATTCAAATTGTAGTAAGATCATTGAACATTGCTCTTATGAGTATAGATATTGATTTTGTAATTAGTAAATTAAAAGCAAACAAAATATCATTTTCTATGTTCAGTGGACCGTGAAAATGAGGGAAAATCTCTTATTTGGCATTTAAATTGGAAAGATCATATCATAGGGAACATGTGTACCAAGTTTCAAGTTGATTGGACTTCAACTTTATCAAAAACTACCTCGACCAAAAACTTTCATCAAAACTTAAACCTGATGCGGGACAGACAAACGAACGAACAAACGTAAGCACAGACCAGAAAACACAATGCACATGAATGGGGCATAAAATAATTGACATCTTTTGAGCATCAATACAGCGGAAGAATAAAATAAGCTGGGAGAAAGATGATCAGAACAAAACCATAAGGTCTTTCCATGAAAAAGAAGAGGGATCGACTTATAATCAGAACAAACCAAATTTGGTCTTCCAATAGATATATAAAACCTCACCAAACATTTAATATTAATAAATTTCAGAATTAATATAGAGAGTGAATTATCAGCTACAGATAGACAATTTTATATTACAGGAGAAATTCTTATTAATCAAACATGCAGAAGCTACATTGAAATAGCCAATTACAGGAGGATGATGCTAGGAGTGCACGACTTGAGTGATGGCCTAGAAGGTGTGGTATGTCCTGCTGACCTCACCGTTTGTGTTGATGCAGAAAAGTGGGACATACCACCAATTTACACTTGGATAACAAAAAAGGTAATAAGGTAGTTAAATTATCAAAAAACATCTTTTTTGTTTTTTTTTCAGTTATCAATTAGGGAAAATGTGTCCTAAAATTAGTTTGCCAGACAATCAATTTCATTAACCAATGTGATTGGAAAGTTTGGAATAGAGGTGTGCGCATAATTTCAAATCATATGTTTGTCCTCTACTAAATTGAGTGGTTGCCAATTGAAAGTGATATCAATTAACTCGGGAAAAGAGTCTATCCCCTTGTAATAATCACTTATTGAAAGATTGGAAGAACTATGCGACTATACCTGTAGAAAAAATATTTTTTTAATGATTCCTTATAACTTAAAGATCCTTTAAATAAGCTTATTATAAAAGGTTATCAAATTCAAATTGTAGTAAGATCATTGAACATTGCTCTTATGAGTATAGATATTGATTTTGTAATTAGTAAATTAAAAGCAAACAAAATATCATTTTCTATGTTCAGTGGACCGTGAAAATGAGGGAAAATCTCTTATTTGGCATTTAAATTGGAAAGATCATATCATAGGGAACATGTGTACCAAGTTTCAAGTTGATTGGACTTCAACTTTATCAAAAACTACCTCGACCAAAAACTTTCATCAAAACTTAAACCTGATGCGGGACAGACAAACGAACGAACAAACGTAAGCACAGACCAGAAAACACAATGCACATGAATGGGGCATAAAATAATTGACATCTTTTGAGCATCAATACAGCGGAAGAATAAAATAAGCTGGGAGAAAGATGATCAGAACAAAACCATAAGGTCTTTCCATGAAAAAGAAGAGGGATCGACTTATAATCAGAACAAACCAAATTTGGTCTTCCAATAGATATATAAAACCTCACCAAACATTTAATATTAATAAATTTCAGAATTAATATAGAGAGTGAATTATCAGCTACAGATAGACAATTTTATATTACAGGAGAAATTCTTATTAATCAAACATGCAGAAGCTACATTAATTGAAATAGCCAATTACAGGAGGATGATGCTAGGAGTGCACGACTTGAGTGGTGGCCTAGAAGGTGTGGTATGTCCTGCTGACCTCACCGTTTGTGTTGATGCAGAAAAGTGGGACATACCACCAATTTACACTTGGATAACAAAAAAGGTAATAAGGTAGTTAAATTATCAAAAAACATCTTTTTTGTTTTTTTTTCAGTTATCAATTAGGGAAAATGTGTCCTAAAATTAGTTTGCCAGACAATCAATTTCATTAACCAATGTGATTGGAAAGTTTGGAATAGAGGTGTGCGCATAATTTCAAATCATATGTTTGTCCTCTACTAAATTGAGTGGTTGCCAATTGAAAGTGATATCAATTAACTCGGGAAAAGAGTCTATCCCCTTGTAATAATCACTTATTGAAAGATTGGAAGAACTATGCGACTATACCTGTAGAAAAAATATTTTTTTAATGATTCCTTATAACTTAAAGATCCTTTAAATAAGCTTATTATAAAAGGTTATCAAATTCAAATTGTAGTAAGATCATTGAACATTGCTCTTATGAGTATAGATATTGATTTTGTAATTAGTAAATTAAAAGCAAACAAAATATCATTTTCTATGTTCAGTGGACCGTGAAAATGAGGGAAAATCTCTTATTTGGCATTTAAATTGGAAAGATCATATCATAGGGAACATGTGTACCAAGTTTCAAGTTGATTGGACTTCAACTTTATCAAAAACTACCTCGACCAAAAACTTTCATCAAAACTTAAACCTGATGCGGGACAGACAAACGAACGAACAAACGTAAGCACAGACCAGAAAACACAATGCACATGAATGGGGCATAAAATAATTGACATCTTTTGAGCATCAATACAGCGGAAGAATAAAATAAGCTGGGAGAAAGATGATCAGAACAAAACCATAAGGTCTTTCCATGAAAAAGAAGAGGGATCGACTTATAATCAGAACAAACCAAATTTGGTCTTCCAATAGATATATAAAACCTCACCAAACATTTAATATTAATAAATTTCAGAATTAATATAGAGAGTGAATTATCAGCTACAGATAGACAATTTTATATTACAGGAGAAATTCTTATTAATCAAACATGCAGAAGCTACATTGAAATAGCCAATTACAGGAGGATGATGCTAGGAGTGCACGACTTGAGTGGTGGCCTAGAAGGTGTGGTATGTCCTGCTGACCTCACCGTTTGTGTTGATGCAGAAAAGTGGGACATACCACCAATTTACACTTGGATAACAAAAAAGGTAATAAGGTAGTTAAATTATCAAAAAACATCTTTTTTGTTTTTTTTTCAGTTATCAATTAGGGAAAATGTGTCCTAAAATTAGTTTGCCAGACAATCAATTTCATTAACCAATGTGATTGGAAAGTTTGGAATAGAGGTGTGCGCATAATTTCAAATCATATGTTTGTCCTCTACTAAATTGAGTGGTTGCCAATTGAAAGTGATATCAATTAACTCGGGAAAAGAGTCTATCCCCTTGTAATAATCACTTATTGAAAGATTGGAAGAACTATGCGACTATACCTGTAGAAAAAATATTTTTTTAATGATTCCTTATAACTTAAAGATCCTTTAAATAAGCTTATTATAAAAGGTTATCAAATTCAAATTGTAGTAAGATCATTGAACATTGCTCTTATGAGTATAGATATTGATTTTGTAATTAGTAAATTAAAAGCAAACAAAATATCATTTTCTATGTTCAGTGGACCGTGAAAATGAGGGAAAATCTCTTATTTGGCATTTAAATTGGAAAGATCATATCATAGGGAACATGTGTACCAAGTTTCAAGTTGATTGGACTTCAACTTTATCAAAAACTACCTCGACCAAAAACTTTCATCAAAACTTAAACCTGATGCGGGACAGACAAACGAACGAACAAACGTAAGCACAGACCAGAAAACACAATGCACATGAATGGGGCATAAAATAATTGACATCTTTTGAGCATCAATACAGCGGAAGAATAAAATAAGCTGGGAGAAAGATGATCAGAACAAAACCATAAGGTCTTTCCATGAAAAAGAAGAGGGATCGACTTATAATCAGAACAAAACCAAATTTGTTCTTCCAACAGATATATAAAACCTCACCAAACATTTAATATTAATAAATTTCAGAATTAATATAGAGAGTGAATTATCAGCTACAGATAGACAATTTTATATTACAGGAGAAATTCTTATTAATCAAACATGCAGAAGCTACATTGAAATAGCCAATTACAGGAGGATGATGCTAGGAGTGCACGACTTGAGTGGTGGCCTAGAAGGTGTGGTATGTCCTGCTGACCTCACCGTTTGTGTTGATGCAGAAAAGTGGGACATACCACCAATTTACACTTGGATAACAAAAAAGGTAATAAGGTAGTTAAATTATCAAAAAACATCTTTTTTGTTCTTTTTTCAGTTATCAATCAGAGAAAATGTGTCCTAAAATTAGTTTGCCAGACAATCAATTTCATAAACCAATGTGATTGGAAAGTTTGGAATAGAGGTGTGCGCATAATTTCAAATCATATGTTTGTCCTCTACTAAATTGAGTGGTTGCCAATTGAAAGTGTTATCAATTAACTCGGGAAAAAAGTCTATCCCCTTGTAATAATCACTTATTGAAAGATTGGAAGAACTATGCGACTATACCTGTAGAAAAAATATTTTTTTAATGATTCCTTATAACTTAAAGATCCTTTAAATAAGCTTATTATAAAAGGTTATCAAATTCAAATTGTAGTAAGATCATTGAACATTGCTCTTATGAGTATAGATATTGATTTTGTAATTAGTAAATTAAATGCAAACAAAATATCATTTTCTATGTTCAGTGGACCGTGAAAATGAGGGAAAACCTCTTATTTGGCATTTAAAATCACGGGTAGTAAGGTCGTCATATCGAGGAGCGTTTAGTACAGTGATTTTGTCATAGTTTGGATAAGTTTGACATGACGGTGTTAAGTCTTTTTGATGACAATCAATGCAAAAATGTTAACATTGGGATATTTTGTAAACGGAACTTCTAATCATTAATTCAAACTGGTTGGTACCTTTGTATGAAGTAAATATGTTAGTAAATCACAATTTGTATCATATGGTTAATGATTTAACACAGAACAAAGCTTGCGTATGTCAAAATTTAAAACTTGCTAATTGGTCTATCGTGCATAAAAAAAGTTATTTTCTTACAGTCTGTTACATCACATATATGTTCGTGATATAACACTGCGGTCAATTATTTTGAAAAATACCTACTTTTGCAATAAATTCAAAATAACTGAAATATCTGTGTCATGGTTTGGTTCATTCGTGTCATGGTTAAGTTCATGTTCGACATGGTTCAGTTATGTAATTCGTGTCGTGTATAATGAAGAGTTACTATCAAAATTAACAAAAATCGTTGCATTTGAAACACAAAAGGACATAAGAACGCGTATACAATGTAGTAATATGTTACAAGTAGATGCAATATGATTGCCAATGATATAACTATCCATCTGAGATCAAATGACGTAGATGTTAGCAGTTATTTGTCATCAAGAGGCCTTCAACATTCAACAATGAGCAAAACCATATTTCTTAGCAAGATATAAAAGGCTGCGACAAAATTCAATGTATAGGAATTCCAATTAGGAAACCATCAGCCTAATTTCTGTCCAAAATAAATAGCAATGAGACAACTATCCACAAAAGACCAAAATGACAAAAACATTAACAACTATAGGTAACTGTACGGCCTTCAACAATGAGCAAAGCCCATACCGCATAGTCAGCTATAAAAGGCCCCGATAAGACAATGTAAAACTATTCAAACGAGAAAACTAACGGCCTTATTTAAAACATGTTTGCGGGCTCCCCAACCTCTAGTTCGCCTCAACCTTGCCACACATGTAAAACTCACCGGATTGGGTTTAAACATGCAAGAAAATCAAGTAACAAAATCACTAAATACACAAATAAAGTACTGATATTTAGTGGGACCTAGTTACAAACAAATAACAAATGCTAAAAAGTCAAGATTCTAAGATAGCTTCTTTTAAATTTCAGGATGGAATTCTGCTGCCAATATTGTGAGCATCTTTGAATTATGTCTAGCAATAAATAACGATATATATTTAACACTGTAGTTTCATTGAAAAGCATTATATGAATCAATATTGAGAGGATCCAATTTTTCAATATTTGTTTCTTAATTTTTAAATCTTTTATTGCCGTAGTCATATTATAAACTTGAATCCTAAAGAACTAATTAAACAATACTACGTTTATTTATTTCAACAGCCATGCAATATTTGACCACCCCGAAGATCTACTGCTAAACGTAAAAGTGCAATCGTGAACCCATATGATGGATTTGCACATAGTTCTCAAGGATTCGTCAGTACCATAAAAGAGCATGTTATGATCTCTAAAAATGTCATTATCTTGAAAATGAGACAATATATCATTTAAACTTTATGAATGCTAGAAATTAATCAGTATCACCAACAACTCCAAATGACCCGTCTAAAGGAGCAATATATGCAATTGCCTCTGATAAATTGTATGAGTCCAATTCAATGCATTTGTATAAAATTTGGAGCCTTATCATGTAAATAAATAACAAAACAAACAAAAAACAATTCTGAATTTGACTGCGTTGTTTTTATGTTTAACATATTTAGTTACACAAATGGAAAAGAAGTTATAAACTACGAAATCATGAAAATATAAGTTTTCACCACAGACACCAAACAGGCATTCATAAGTGCTAACTATTGTGAAACGAAGGGTTTTACACATTTAATTTCAAAAACATATTTACTGAATTCCGAAGTTGCCAAAAATGTTCAGAACCTAGTGACGTTCCAAGTTGTCCTATGCCATACCTTACTATTTTACGCTTTACTGAGAATAGTAGATGGTTTCGGATCTCTGGTTGTCTCTGTCCAATTTATTTACCCATTTTATAGAAACAGGCAGATACAGAGGTTGGCCTATTTAATTTATCCTATTGTTGAAGAATTCATATGTTTGTGTTGTTGGTTTGCTGTCCATTTATGTATTTCCTGCGTCATCTTACATTTGACATTATACCCCAGTCCCACTAGGCCACGATCGTACTACGATCTGCCAAAAAAATGCAAATGTTGATGATCGTAGTACGGTCGTGTAGAGGTCTTCAAGATCGTGATGAGCGTGGCCAATTTTGAACATGTTCAAAACAAGTCGTGGTGCGGTCGTGATAAAAACAGGTCGTAGTAGAAGCGTAGTGAGAGCGCACTAAGGTCGTGAAAAGATCGTAAAGGTCGCTGTGCCATCGTAGCGAGACCGTTGCAAAAGCGTGGTTCTATTCGGAGAGACTGCGCTACGATCTCACAGCGACGTTATTACGACCTCACTTCGACCATCACGTTCTCAACGCGACCCAACTACGCTTCCAAAACGACCATACCACGTTTACACCACGCTGTTCAAGATCACAGTACGATTCTAGCACGCCCTTGCCGTCCTTGTCACGCTCTTCTTACGACCTCACTACGTTCATACTACGACTTTCATTTTTATTGTCATTTTCACATAAAATATGAAATCTCCCAAGGTTTTTGTTTGTCTGTTTGTAATAAGGACTTCTTGTCCATTTTCCCAACCATGCTTCTCGTTTTTATATAGATTAGACCGTTGGGTTTCCTGTTTGCATGGTTTTACACTAGTAATTTTGGGGCCCTTTATAGTTTGCTGTTCGATGTGAGCCAATGTTCCGTGTTGAAAGCCGTACCTTGACCTAGAATGGTTTACTTTTATAAATTGTTACTTGGATGGAGAGTTGTCTCATTGACTCATACCACATCTTCCTTTATCTACTAATATTGACACATGTGTGTAATCTCTGCTATCGTTCACTAGATGTCGTCGTTTGAGCTTGATGAACCAGCAATAGGTTGTAATTTATGTTGCATTGGTCGGTCCGTCATCACTGCTGGATCAGGATTCGTTACTATCAGAACTCCCTTTGCCTCTACATCAATCCCTACTACCACGCCCACGTGTTCTAGTAGATTTTGGTGGCATGACTGTATTGTTTCAGAGAAATCTACGTATTAATCAGAAATAGAAAGAATGGAACTGTATTGATATGGAACACGATGTTTACGTTTTTGCTGAGAACGTAGTAAGATCGAAGAATGAACGTAGTATAATCGGGATAAGAACGTGCTAAAAGCGCAGTAGAAACGTGGTAAGATCGTATTGCAATCGGATAACGCTTGGTATGGTCGTAGTGAGAACGTGATGAGCGTAGAAAGATCTTGATAAGCGTAGTGAGGTCGCAGAATAAGCGCGGTGAGAACGTCTTATAATCGTAGCGCGATCGTTGTAGAAGCGTAATGAGGACGTAGAAGCATCTTGCAAGCAATGGAAATTTACTTTTTGTGCCGCTCATACTGCGACCTCACCACGACCTGAATTTATTTTAGATCGCGGTGAGCGTGGTGCGATCGTGGTCTAGTGGGACTGGGGCTTTACCTAGTAAATTGAAAATCAAATAAGCAAAAATGATAAACGGCAAATATAGATAGCATAAAAGTATCATTGAATGTTCTAAGAAGTTCAAATAAAGTGTACTTGTGATATATATCAACAAACTTACCATCTGTTTCATCTTCGTCCATCTTATAATGCGTTCTGTTCTATTAGAAACGATGATTTCTTGTCTAGCACGGTCAAAATTAACAGTTTAAATTTCATTTAGCAGACAATTTAACACGTGTTTCTTTGATTTTTAATCTTTTTTTCAATCACATTTAATGATATACCTCCTCATACTTAAAATTATATAGCAGGATTTTGTTTCAGATAGTATAGAAACTATATTACATAAAAAGTAAAATATTTGAAATAATTTAATGATACTATACGCGTGATCAAAAAGAAGATGTGATATGATTGCCAAGAAGACAACTATCCCCAAAAGACCAAAATGACACAAACATTAAGAACTATAGGTCCCCGTACGGCCTTCAACAATGAGCAAAGCCCATACCGCATAGTCAGCTATAAAAAAAACCGATAAGACAATGTTAAACAATTCAAACGAGAAAAGTTACGGTTTTATATATGTAAAAAAATGAATGATGCATTTATACAATATTAAATGAAAACGTTGCATTTATACAATATTACAAAGATTTTGTGAGCTTTCATATTTTAAATTCGAACTTTGAAAGTACTTTTTATTGAAATTTCACCTATTATTGTTTAAAACCAATAAGTTTTAAAACTGTTGTCCATGTCACGCGTAAATATTGGGTTTCGTAAATGGTTAAAGACTTATGATGTCCTCTTAATATCTTTTGGTTAGTTTTGTAGTTGGGTTACTGTATCATGGACCTATAACCCCACATCGTCTTTTATTCATCTTAAACTGGTTCAAAATTTAAAATGAAGAAAAACCAACAAATGTATAGTTTTCTAGAAAAGAAAATGAAAAACAAGAATTACTTTTTGACTGGCTTCCATTTTTTAGTAGCCTTTAGCTATTTGACTAGTGATGCTGCTCATGATATCCCCGGCAGAGTCAAGCATGGACATTTGGAGAAAAATTAGGCTATATGTGAAACAGAAGCAACGCTTTGTCTTTTTTTTTGTAAAATTATATCGAAAGCTAGTTTAAAAGAGCAGTGACTTTTAAATTTATATTGTAGAAAACTTACGAAAAGTAACATCACATGTTTGATTTAAGCTTTGACGATTACACCCACTAAATTTGGTTAAACAGGCATTTTTTCTTCTCAGGCAGTTAATATATAGTGTAACTTCGTTCAATAACAGGCGATATCAGTCAAATTTTCAGTATTAAAGTGGAACACATATATATTTATTTCGATCTAAACCATGACAATCTTGACCAAAACCATGACGAATTTCTCGACTCTTAACCGAACCATGTCAATCGCTTAACCAAACCATAGCAATTCCGATATCTTGCTTATTCTGCGTTAATTTCGAGAAACAACAATTCCAATATAGATCGTTTGCCCTCCAATACAGATTCGAGCATCGTATTTGCTTTTTATCTGCCCGTGTGACTAGAACTGAGACAATAGTTTGGGGAAGAAACATAAATTAACCATGTCAAACTTATCCAAATTATGACAAAATCACTGTACTAAACGTTCCTCGATATGACGACCTTACTACCCGTGAAAATGGAAAGATCATATCATAGGAAACATGTGTACCAAGTTTCAAGTTGATTGGACTTCAACTTTATCAAAAACTACCTCGACCAAAAACTTTCATCAAAATTTAAACCTGATGCGGGACAGACAAACGAACGAACAAACGTAAGCACAGACCAGAAAACACAATGCACATGAATGGGGCATAAAATAATTGACATCTTTTGAGCATCAATACAGCGGAAGAATAAAATAAGCTGGGAGAAAGATGATCAGAACAAAACCATAAGGTCTTTCCATGAAAAAGAAGAGGGATCGACTTATAATCAGAACAAAACCAAATTTGGTCTTCCAACAGATATAGAAAACCTCACCAAACATTTAATATTAATAAATTTCAGAATTAATATAGAGAGTGAATTATCAGCTACAGATAGACAATTTTATATTACAGGAGAAATTCTTATTAATCAAACATGCAGAAGCTACATTGAAATAGCCAATTACAGGAGGATGATGCTAGGAGTGCACGACTTGAGTGGTGGCCTAGAAGGTGTGGTATGTCCTGCTGACCTCACCGTTTGTGTTGATGCAGAAAAGTGGGACATACCACCAATTTACACTTGGATAACAAAAAAGGTAATAAGGTAGTTAAATTATCAAAAAACATCTTTTTTGTTCTTTTTTCAGTTATCAATCAGAGAAAATGTGTCCTAAAATTAGTTTGCCAGACAATCAATTTCATAAACCAATGTGATTGGAAAGTTTGGAATAGAGGTGTGCGCATAATTTCAAATCATATGTTTGTCCTCTACTAAATTGAGTGGTTGCCAATTGAAAGTGTTATCAATTAACTCGGGAAAAGAGTCTATCCCCTTGTAATAATCACTTATTGAAAGATTGGAAGAACTATGCGACTATACCTGTAGAAATTTTTTTTTTTAATGATTCCTTATAACTTAAAGATCCTTTAAATAAGCTTATTATAAAAGGTTATCAAATTCAAATTGTAGTAAGATCATTGAACATTGCTCTTATGAGTATAGATATTGATTTTGTAATTAGTAAATTAAAAGCAAACAAAATATCATTTTCTATGTTCAGTGGACCGTGAAAATGAGGGAAAATCTCTTATTTGGCATTTAAATTGGAAAGATCATATCATAGGGAACATGTGTACCAAGTTTCAAGTTGATTGGACTTCAACTTTATCAAAAACTACCTCGACCAAAAACTTTCATCAAAATTTAAACCTGATGCGGGACAGACAAACGAACGAACAAACGTAAGCACAGACCAGAAAACACAATGCACATGAATGGGGCATAAAATAATTGACATCTTTTGAGCATCAATACAGCGGAAGAATAAAATAAGCTGGGAGAAAGATGATCAGAACAAAACCATAAGGTCTTTCCATGAAAAAGAAGAGGGATCGACTTATAATCAGAACAAAACCAAATTTGGTCTTCCAACAGATATATAAAACCTCACCAAACATTTAATATTAATAAATTTCAGAATTAATATAGAGAGTGAATTATCAGCTACAGATAGACAATTTTATATTACAGGAGAAATTCTTATTAATCAAACATACAGAAGCTACATTGAAATAGCCAATTACAGGAGGATGATGCTAGGAGTGCACGACTTGAGTGGTGGCCTAGAAGGTGTGGTATGTCCTGCTGACCTCACCGTTTGTGTTGATGCAGAAAAGTGGGACATACCACCAATTTACACTTGGATAACAAAAAAGGTAATAAGGTAGTTAAATTATCAAAAAACATCTTTTTTGTTTTTTTTTCAGTTATCAATTAGGGAAAATGTGTCCTAAATTTAGTTTGCCAGACAATCAATTTCATTAACCAATGTGATTGGAAAGTTTGGAATAGAGGTGTGTGCATAATTTCAAATCATATGTTTGTCCTCTACTAAATTGAGGGGTTGCCAATTGAAAGTGATATCAAATAACTCGGGAAAAGAGTCTATCCCCTTGTAATAATCACTTATTGAAAGATTGGAAGAACTATGCGACTATACCTGTAGAAATTTTTTTTTTAATGATTCCTTATAACTTAAAGATCCTTTAAATAAGCTTATTATAAAAGGTTATCAAATTCAAATTGTAGTAAGATCATTGAACATTGCTCTTATGAGTATAGATATTGATTTTGTAATTAGTAAATTAAAAGCAGTCGGGGGAAGACCAAGTGACCATATTTCTATACCCCAGTCACCCTTGGGCTACAGCCTTCGAGAAGATGTATTGAAGTAAAGAACTACAGAAGAGTGATCCTGAGCATTGATGTTTTAAGCTTTGGGCTTGATGGCTTAAAAGTTCTCGCCGACCTATCTTTAAGTGTGGATGCAGAAACATGGGAAATACCAGTAATATACGGCTGGTTGAAAAATGAGGTAATAAGGAAAAAAGTAGTCAATTTATAAAAAAAAATACAAATCAATAGTTTTGAAAAGAATTGTTAACGGTCTTTCCCCTCCGAAACATGATTGATTGGTTGATTGTTTTTGACTGACTTAACTAAACACACGAGATAGGGTCTCTTGGGTTGATTGATGGTTATTTAACGTCCAGTGGCAAATATTTTATGCATATTACGGACAAGAACACGTTCACACTAAATACAATAGGTAGGTCTTGTCATAAATGAGGCCATTTGGGATGATGGTCGAGGAAATTTGGACTGCCACTGGAAAATGAGGGTATATAAGTTAGGGCTTGATGGCTTAAAAGTATCTACCGAAACCTTATACAAGATACCCCAACAATTATTAACCCAAAGATTGGTCGACACCGACAGTATTCATTTTCAGAAAAAAAGAAAACATAAAAACATAAGAAATAAATGGAACTCTTATGGGCACTGACTATCAGGACCTCCCAGATTTAGATACAATGACGCTAGAATATGCCATTATCGCGCTGATGAGTATCTCATTAAGCGAAGAAGATGTCAATAAGGCAGACGCAATCCTGTTTGAGAACTAAACATTTGGTTAGGACTAATGTAAGTTTATTAAATCAAATTCCCACGAAAGTGAAATACTATAAAAAAAAAAAGTACATGTGGTATGATTGCCAATGAGACAACTCTCAACAAGAGACAAAAATGACACAGACATTAACAACTATAGGTCACCGTAAGGCCTTAAAAAATTAGCAACGCCCATACCGCATAGTCAGGCCCCGTTATGACAATGTAAAACAATTCAAACAAAAAAACTAACGGCCTTATTTATATAAAAAAATGAACGAAAAACAAATATGTAACACATAAACAAACGACAACCACTGAATTACAGGCTTCTGAATTGGGACAGGCACATACAAACATAATGTGGCGGGGTTAAACATGTTAAGGTGATCCCAACCCTCCCTAACCCGGGAAAGTGGTATAAAAGTACAACATAACAACGAACTATAAAAATCAGTTAAAAAAGGCTCAACTCATCAGAAGGACAAAAATACAAGTGGACGTGGCCGGGTACTTGTACATCCCGACAAAAAAAAAAAGACACCAAGAACAGATCTGAGAGTACTCGCATATATCAGACAGCTAGATCAAAGCCACTAACAACTAATAAAAAAAATCATGCATCTAAGACTAAACTATTTATCCGTACACATCCAACATCCAATTGATTTAGTGTAAAGACGTCATAAGCAGTAAAAAAAAACATGATCTTGTGCAATCCTAAGTTACAGGTATCGACAGATTGCAGATCCATGAATGTATATATGTGTATAACATACTAGTGATAAATTAAGTTTGCTTTTAATTTACTGATAACAAAATCAATATTCATACCAATGCAAACAATATTCAGTTATCATATTACATCGGATATGTTCCTTACGTCGTAACTACAATCCCCTTCCCTTTCATGAATTTGACCTACCGAATTAGACTATTTACCGGATTTGTAATCACATAAGCAACACGACGGGTGCCGCATGTGGAGCAGGATCTGCTTACCCTTCCGGAGCACCTGAGATCACCCCTAGTTTTTGGTGGGGTTCGTGTTGTTTATTCTTTAGTTTTCTATGTTGTGTCATGTGTACTATTGTTTTTCTGTTTGTCTTTTTCATTTTTAGCCATGGCGTTGTCAGTTTGTTTTGGATTTGCGAGTTTGACTGTCCCTTTGGTGTCTTTCGTCCCTCTTTTACAGTGTTGAATTGGTTACCTTTTAGAATAAGTTTAATTAAAGAAGCGATAAGTTTACAAGGATCATTTCTTAATTTCCGGGCACGGTTAACAACATTTCCGTAAAAATGAGGATTTGCTATCCCGTTTGAAATAAGTTTTCAAAAGGTACAACCAAATTACAAAACCAAATCTTTATATCTATGGAAAAATTTAGTAAAGGTTTTAAGTAATTTATGGTAACAATATCCCTGGTTTAATAATTTACCAGTAATACATAGATTGCGTCCGTTAAAATAAAAAACGTCACATCTGCCACGGGCATAGCGAACGAGCTGTGAAATATAAACACGGTAAGATGGTGCCAAAGGAACATCACCATCTAAAAATGGAAAATTAACAATAGTGCTCCTTTTCAACAAGAAACCAATAACCTAACGACCATTCATTTGAAGTATATTTTAAATTGATCTATTTTGGAGTGTGACATCAATTTCACTGAACTAGTATACATATATTTAATTAGTTATCAAAGATACCAGGATTATAATTTAGTACGCCAGACGCGCGTTTCGTCTACATAAGACGCATCAGTGACGCTCATATCAAAATATTCATAAAGCCAAACAAGTACAAAGTTGAAGAGCATTGAGGATCCAAAATTCCAAAAAGTTGTGCCAAATACGGCTAAGGTAATCTATGCCTGGGATAAGAACATCCTTAGTTTTTCGAAAAATTCAAATTATGGTAAACAGGAAATTTATTAAAAATATTTAAAACCGATACAAGATACCCTAAGATTCATTCGCCTAAAGATTTATTGACACCGACAGCTAATTTATGTACCATTCATTTTCAGAAAAAAAAAGAAAGATCCAAGAAGGTGAAATAAATGGATTTTGTATGGGCACCAAATATCTAAAACTGCCAGCTTTAGATACAACTAGACAACACTCGCGAAATCGCGGGCATTCAGAACGTAGTTTAAAGTATGTTAAGTGTCGTTGGAAGAATTTTGTAAAATATTGAATGACTGGAGAATTTCAGCAAAGGTATCACAAGTCTTAGGTTTTTTGGGACAGGAAAATGTTTTTTACCCCTCCTCCTTCATTTTCCAAAATTCCCAATTTTAGATTTTCTATCAATTTCAATATGAACATACATTTAGTATGCTATGAACATTTACGTAAGAAGCCTGTTCTGACTGGCTTGTTCATGGACTTCGGAAGTCACATCTTAAGACTACTCACCCCAATGCCTCAAGACAAGTAAAAGAATACTTCAACACGTTATTACGATCATAAACAATGCCAGTACCAAGAACCTACACTTCCTAATAATCGTGTGGTATTTGTGGAGTTAATACGGAGTATTTATCAACAAGGTCTTGATACCTTCTGACTATTTTTTAAGGAAAAGATTCATCAACTTTGTCTTCAGACCCACAAGACAACGTAAAATGCTTAGTAATCAAAACAGAAAATGTCAAAATGAGCCAATCTAAATACAACCAGTACAGTATTGAAATAAAGAAATTATAACACTGAGTTTACAAATATTACCTGTACAGGTAAACTTTACCTGATATTGATTTGCTATTTATAAAAAAACAGGTTGAAATATAATCCTGAATTTCATACAAAATATTTTATTGTATTAAAGAAAGCTCATAAATAAAGGCAGCAGTAGTATACCGCTGACAACTCATAAATCCAGGGACAAAAAACAAAATCGAGGCAACAAACTAAAACCGAGGGAAACGCATTAAATATAAGAGGAGAACAACGACATAACACCGAAACGTAACACACACAGAAACGGACCAAGCATCAGACAAAACACCACGAGAATAACAAATATAACATGAAAACCAAATACACGAATTTGGGATAGACAAGTACCGTGCCACGTCTGATCTCAATATCTCAAAAATAAGAGAAAACACAAACGACTCAACGTTAAAATGCAGCACACACAGAAACGAACAATAATATAACAATGGCCATCTTCCTGACTTGGTACAGGACACTTTTAAAGGGGAATAAAAGTGGTGGGTTGAACCTGGTTTTGTGGCATGCCAAACCTCGCACTTTAATGGCAAAGTTAAATATAACATTGAAATGACAACATAATATTACAGGACTACAATACAAATAAATAGGAGAACATATTAGACAAAGAAAAACATGATTAATAGATAACAAAAAGCATCAGGTTTAAAATTCAATACGCCAAAAACGCGCCATGTCCACACAGGACTTACAAGTGACGCCCAGATATAAAAGATCGAAAGTGAAAAAAGTACAAAGTTGTACAGCACTGGAGATAAAAAGTTGAAAAGGTTTCGCCAAATACGGCATTGTTTTTATGCCCGGGATAAGAACATTCTTATTATATAGAACAATTCATGCTATTGCAAACAGTAAATTTTATCAAATGATTATGAAAGAGATATACATAAAGAAACTGAAGTATTAACTAATTACAGAAAACTAAACCCGAATACATAACGCCCAGATATAAAAGATCGAAAGTGAAAAAGGTACAAAGTTGTACAGCACTGAAGATCAAATTTTAACAAATGAACTATGAAAGAGATATACATAATGAAACTGAAGTATTTACTAATTACAGAAAAATAAACCCGAATACATAATGCTATTAAAGTTTAATAAAGGCAACAGTAGTATACCGCTGTTCAAAACTCATTAATCCAGGGACAAAAAACAAAATCGGGGTAACAAACTAAAACCGAGGGAAACGCATTAAATATAAGAGGAGAACAACGACATAACACCGAAACGCAACACACACAGAAACGGACCAAGCATCAGACAAAACACCACGAGAATAACAAATATAACATAAAACCAAATACATGAATTAGGGATAGACAAGTAACACAGAATAGACACACCCGAATCAGTCCAGGCGTCAACGTAATTACAAAAATGTGACGTCACATACGATGGCGAAAAGGTACAAACGTTATGCCACATTTGAATTTATGAAATTTAGAAACAGCATGACGTCACATATGAAAAACTGTCAAAGTGAGATAGAATTAGGATTGATTTAAGATTATATCAGAACTAAATACTGATAATTAATTTAAACAAAATGCATATTGCAATACTTATTAATAGCAATTAACTGTAATATATATATGTCCAGTTTGTTATGAATCCAACTTCAAACGTATGACATAAACATATTCATTAAGAGCAAAGATACTAAAAAATGATAATCATAGGCCAAGTTCGGATGGATATCTAGAGTAGATTGAATTGACATGGTCATATATAACACCTGTTATGATTGGATAAAGCTTTTTCTCCGTTAACACTCGAGGAACCCTGGTTGTGGCAGGGTTCCTAGAGATCGACTCGATATCCCGGATGTTATGACGTCAATCCAATCAAATTTGAATGTAAATATATATGGCCAAGTTCGGATGGATATCTAGAGTAGATTGAATTGACATGGTCATATATAACACCTGTTATGATTGGATAAGTTCCTAGAGATCGACTCGATATCCCGGATGTTATGACGTCAATCCAATCAAATTTGAATGTAAACATATTCAGAGTAGGGGCCTTGTACTTCCGGTAATCTAGAGACCTTACTCTTCAAAATTATTTACCGTTCATATAGAACTCTAGTCAGAACTCTAGTTCCATCCGAACTTGGCCATAGGTTAGACAATACTTTGTCATGATTTATGAAGATTTAAGGTTCATTTTTTAGAAAATGTATCGATTGATACAAGTTTCACTTAATTTCATGTACCTAAGTGCACGAATATCAAAGGTACAATACGGAAATTGGACAAAAATGACAATAAACATGTGTATATGACAAATAAACTTTAATTTAGCTTGTACTGCATTACATGTCATTAGCGGATTTAGGGGGGGGTCCTGGGGTTGGAACCCCCCATTATTGGACGATCAATGCATGGGAGCATATAGTTGGAACCCCCCCTTTTTACTCTGGGTTGGGAACCCCCTTTTTAAAATGGCTGAATCCGCCCCTGCATGTACATGTAACAGTGCTCTTCCATACCAATTTGAAACAAATTAAGTCATCTCGCAGGCCTCAAGATTTTTTGGAAAATTTTGTGTTCACCCCTAAAACCAATTTGGCCACATCATAAAAATTTCAAGTTAATTTACAATTTTCACAGTGTGTATATTATGTTTAGTACTATTAAATGAACATATGTTTCCATATTTTTAGACTTTATATTCACTTAAGGTTGAAAAATACTGGCAAAGTTTAGATCTTTCTGCAGTGTCCTATATTTTGACTTTAGTGGAATCTTAAACCCTTTGTAAAACATGACTAAATATAAAAAAAGAAGATGTGGTATTATTGCCAATGAGACAACTGTTCACAAGAGACCAAAATGACAGACACTAACAACTATAGGTCACCATACGGCCTTCAACAATGAGCAAAGCCCATACCGCATAGTAAGCTATAAAAGGCTCCGATATGACAATGTAAAACAATTCAAACGAGAAAACTAACGCCCTTATTTATATGAAAAGAAATGAACGAAAAACAAATATATAACACATAAACAAACAACAACCACTAAATTACAAGCTCCTGACTTGGGACAGGCACAAACCTACATAATGTGGCTGGGTTAAACATGTAAGGGATCCCAACCCTCCCCTAACCTGTATAATTCGTTCTTGTGTTTTACTGTTGACATGTTTAACCCCGCCACATGCTGTATGTACGTGCCTGTGTAATGGTGGTCACTTTGTTTACTTTTTTTGTTTTTGATCTATTTGTGGAAATTGGGTAACTTTAGTATGACGTATAGTTCCTTAATCTTTCTTCAGAGACCGGCTATGTAATTATTCTTGTCGGTACTTCCTGTTCTTGCACGTTCCCGGCAGGGCTTGTTGTACCAAGGAACTATAAGTATGACGTCACTCACCGGGCTCGGGCAGTCTACACTTAGGATTTGAAAAAGCAGACGCTCGTACAATTTAGCTTGGAAATATGGAACTTAACAATGGCAAACAGACTCCGCCCCATCGTATGTTGTATTATGCTTGTATATAACACATAATCAACCATAATGCATGTCTTTAAATAATCATCTTAATAATATAAACGTGTTTTACGTAGTTTGTCCAATATCCAAGGGTAGACAACGTAAAAACGAAGCTAGTGGAAACATCCACTCCCGTTACACCTGTCCCGAGTCATGACCCTGTAAAAAGTTAGGTTGGATTTGGCGCAGTTGTTTCAGATGAGAATAATATTGATAAAGTCTACGAACTGCAAGTTGTGACATTTTTTTTTAATTTAAACGGTTTTTTGTTTTGTTTATTTCATATAAAAAAAATATACAAGACATAAGTATAAACTGTCTACAGTAAAAGAGATCAGCAATAAATATGTCACTATGATGCCAGATGTCAGATACCATCAGATGACTTCATATTCACATGGCCTATACCGTCAGATGAGTCTAAAAATCAAAGGATCACAGTTTTATTTCCCCGTTTCTTATTTCAAGTATCATGCTCAGAACTATTAGAATCACTGAACTTATATTAACTTTTGATTCTGTTTGTATTAGAAGAACATTCTTATCAAAATGAATCACTTTTTATTACTTGCATGTATTTATAAACGTATATTTAAATAGTAAGTTGGCACATATATTTTCTGCAACACTGTACAGAAATGATACTTTTGTGTTTAATTCTATTTTCTAACCTCAATCACTATAATCGTAACTTTAAAATAGTTATTCTCAACACGTCATTTGCCCCACCATAGGAGCTTTCCGAAATAAAAAGTAAAATAACAAAAACATCGAGCATAAAGAAAATTCAAAACGACAATTACCTGTGGTTTATATTTAAGTCTTTTAGGAGAAAAAATAATTCGTGTCAGGGAAACAATCTATTTAAATAGACCACATTCAATAAACTTAACGGGTCAATTTCTAAAGTAGTAATTGTTCATACTTCTTATTGATTTGTAAGAAATTTAAATTTCAGATTTCAAAAGAAAACAATATATTACATTTAAACGTGTTAATACCATGTAGTCATAACAGGAAGTTATAACGGTGTGTGTTAGAATTTTACAACTATGATCTATTACATAAAACCATGGATTTATCCAATAATATTGGCCATAGAAATGATATTTGCTTGCATAATACCGTGAGTATGGATATTTTATTTGATAAACACATGTCGGTAAATTGTGTAAGAAGGTATGACAATCACAAAAAGAGAAAGGGGACAATCCGTTGTTTTGCGTTCTATAGAAGGGAAAGTCTATTTACATTTTATTACGAATCCACTATAATCATTGATAGGTAACCAAAATAAAATCACATGAGAAAAGTAAAATCTCAAAAATACTGCACTCCGACAAAAAATTATCAAAACTGTTATTCCCTAAACAAATGGAAAAATCAAAGCTCTAAAACTTCAAACGAATGGATAACAATTGTCATATTTATTCCTTTTTAGGTTAAGACATTTTCTTGTGTAGTAAATCACCCTCTTGTATGTATTTCATAGATTAAATGTAAAAATGGAACTTAAATAAATTTTCATTGAAAATTCAAGTAATCCAAAAACTACTCCAATAGAACATTTTTGTTCGCTACACCCTAAAAGCACCAGTAACACTATCACGTTTTATTCCATTTTAAAATGCCACGTTTTAACTACGTTTTGAATACAAATGTCCCGTTATAACGTTATTCTGAAAGCTAGGTTTTACTAGGTTTGTGCTACGTTTTTAACACGTTCTGCTACGTATTACTAAGTGTAGACCCACGTTTTCACCACGCATTGATACGTTTCGATACGTAGTAAGCACGTTTTGTTACGTTCCGCTAGGCTTTGATACATATTTACTAGGTTTCTATATCGTTTCCATTTTCGCTACAGTTTGTTGTTGAATTTTCAAAACATACGGGGCAGGACCTTTATGTGCAGAAAAGATCAATGTGTTATTTCTAGATGTCGTATTGGTCATACTAGAATAACGCACGAATATCTTCTAAAGAATGAAGTAGAACCACAATGTATACCTTGTAACTGCAAGTCAAATTGTTCTAAATATTTGAAAAAATATAACAAAACATCTGTTATTCGATTTTTAATGATGTGAATTTAAACATGGATGCATTTGGATACTCCTCATTACGGGATCATGGCTATTTGGAGGTTGTTTCTATCCAAATTTGCCATGACTCAATATGGATTAAAAGTCAAATTGGTGTTCCTATAAAATAAGGAAGGAAACGGCTACAAAATAAACACAGAATGGAAATTCTTGTCTTGATCATAAAAAAAACGAAGGTGAGAAAACTGTCAAAATAATTGCAATTGGAGTACCGTTACGTTACAAAAAAAATGCAGCAGGTTCACACATTTTAACAGGTACCAACCTTCACCATTATCTAAAACAATAGTGTAACATCACAACATTGCATTTATAAAAAAGATGTGGTATGATTGACAATGAGACAACTCTCCACAAGAAACCAAATTACACAGAAATTATAACAAATATAGATCATCGTACGGCCTTCAACAATGAGCAAATCAAAACGTAAAATCACAAAAATACTGAACTCGGAAAGTCCCTAATCACATGGCAAAATCAAATGACAAAACACATCAAACGAATGGACAACAACTATCATATTCCTGACTTGGTACAGGCATTTTCAAATGTAGAAAATGGTGGATTTAACCTGGTTTTAAAGCGCTAAACTTCTCGTTTTTACATCAGTCTCACCAAATTCCGTTACATTTACAACGATGCGTGAACAAAACAGACATAATAAATATAATAGTCAAAATATGGATACAGTAGTCATCACTGTGTTACAATCTTAGAACAAACAATTTTACAAAAAAAGCACACAAGCATCGTTCAAATTAAAAACACGTGTCTGAAAAAAACAAATTTTGTCGTTCAATGTTTACACAAAACAATTTTATAATTTCACATGGGAAAAGTTAGCAGATACAGGGCTAATAAATTAAAAGTATGTTGGAATTAATTTCAGAAATAGACCGAGATTTAAAATCGTCCAGAAGTTCTGTAGAATGTCTAAGAATCCAAAAATGGTTAATACCACTACTCGATTAAAATAATTTTGTCGTTCAACGTATTTACTAATTTATAATTGAACTACAACTCGATGCTATTTGATAGAAGATCAATATAATATATATATAAAGTGCGAATCCAGCTAGTTCATTTTCACTGTCATATGCGAGTATGTCTATTGTATAAAAAATTTACAACTTATATCAACAGATTTTCACCGGAAAAGAAAATGTACGAAAACTCCGCCATGCGACGTTAACAAAAAGTAATCTTTTAAAAATGAATAAAACAAATATGTTACAAACATCCATTAAAAAAATGAATTATTATAGTGAACTTGTACCAATGTCAAATTGTTCTAAATATTTGAAAAAATATAACAAAACATCTGTTATTCGATTTTTAATGATGTGAATTTAAACATGGATGCATTTGGATACTCCTCATTACGGGATCATGGCTATTTGGAGGTTGTTTCTATCCAAATTTGCCATGAATCAATATGGATTAAAAGTCAAATTGGTGTTCCTATAAAATAAGGAAGGAAACGGCTACAAAATAAACACAGAATGGAAATTCTTGTCTTGATCATAAAAAAAACGAAGGTGAAAAAAACTGTCAAAATAATTGCAATTGGAGTACCGTTACGTTACAAAAAAATGCAGCAGGTTCACACATTTTAACAGGTACCAACCTTCACCATTATCTAAAACAATAGTGTAACATCACAACATTGCATTTATAAAAAAGATGTGGTATGATTGACAATGAGACAACTCTCCACAAGAAACCAAATTACACAGAAATTATAACAAATATAGATCATCGTACGGCCTTCAACAATGAGCAAATCAAAACGTAAAATCACAAAAATACTGAACTCGGAAAGTCCCTAATCACATGGCAAAATCAAATGACAAAACACATCAAACGAATGGACAACAACTATCATATTCCTGACTTGGTACAGGCATTTTCAAATGTAGAAAATGGTGGATTTAACCTGGTTTTAAAGCGCTAAACTTCTCGTTTTTACATCAGTCTCATCAAATTCCGTTACATTTACAACGATGCGTGAACAAAACAGACATAATAAATATAATAGTCAAAATATGGATACAGTAGTCATCACTGTGTTACAATCTTAGAACAAACAATTTTACAAAAAAAGCACACAAGCATCGTTCAAATTAAAAACACGTGTCTGAAAAAAACAAATTTTGTCGTTCAATGTTTACACAAAACAATTTTATAATTTCACATGGGAAAAGTTAGCAGATACAGGGCTAATAAATTAAAAGTATGTTGGAATTAATTTCAGAAATAGACCGAGATTTAAAATCGTCCAGAAGTTCTGTAGAATGTCTAAGAATCCAAAAATAGTTAATACCACTACTCGATTAAAATAATTTGGTCGTTCAACGTATTTACTAATTTATAATTGAACTACAACTCGATGCTATTTGATAGAAGATCAATATAATATATATATAAAGTGCGAATCCAGCTAGTTCATTTTCACTGTCATATGCGAGTATGTCTATTGTATAATAAATTTAAGGATCATGGGAAAACTGTATTTTATTACGTTTCGAAAATACCAAAATAATTGATTTGAAGTTAAGTTTCAACATATTTTCATTTTGATATGTCTTTTTAATGTACAAACATAGCAATAAAGTTCTAATAAGTGTTATAAAAGCAACATAATATAGCATATCGATTATTGAAAGCGATCCATTTTAACTATAGATGCGATGAATTATCACTATTAGTGCAATCATTTCTGATGTAGAATTTCCGAAGATGCGAGGAATTTTTATTGTAGATTTACGGGATAAATGGACTTGCAACAAATGAAAAAACTTAGATGATGACGTTAGTATTTGTGATATTTTCAAATTGAAATGCAAACTCCTCATTCATTCTTCATCAAATATATAGATATTCAAACTTGTAACAAAAACGCTTCTCAAAATGTCATACTGTATTCTAAAAAGTGTAAGATTCATATGGCGGACTTTAAGTGCACTTGTTTTTAGGATTTACTTCATTATTTTATTTTTGATGTAATATTGCGTAGACCTATATCTGAATGTGCAAGGCTTTGTCATACTATCAACGAAATGTCGACTAAAAAAAATGTACTTAAATCAAGGTGAATGTAATTAATGTATACTTGATGCAACTGGCTTAATAATTTCAAATTGAAACACCCAACATTATTTTATGAGACATCAAGAGAAAGAGAAAGAATCATTTTAATTCGACACGAGATCAAGAAGTTTTTTTTTTTTTTTTTTTTTTCAATATGAAGATATTACAAACGCCATAGCATATACGGTGGTATTGGATTATTAAAAGTCAAACTTCGCCAGTATTCCGCACAAACGCCATTGAAGACTCATGGGTGGCTGTTATATGTATGCTCTTTGGTTGGGTTGTCTCTTTGACATACTCCCCATTTCCATTCTCTATTATTTTTTTTTAAATTCATCGTATTATGAAAACTAACATTTGAAGTGTACAATAGGTAACTATAAAGGCTCTCAAACATGAACTAAAACTACCGGTTAACCGTTTAATCGGTCGAACGACTATCCAAGTAACCGGTTAGGCAAAATTGTACGATTTGACCACACACATATCAAGCCCATTATAAATATATCAGACAAGTAGTGTGGTTTTTTTTTTATCCCGTTCCGTTTCGGTTTGAGCCATAGATACTGAGAAGTAGAACCATTATAGGTCAAAATACATGGAGTCTTGGCTCACTCCGAACAGCAAGTTATAAAGGGCCCCAGTGTAAAACCTTTCAAACGGGAAAACCAACGATTTAATCTATATCAAGATGTACGTAATTAGTGATGAAGTGTCATGGAAATGGACAAATAAAACCAAGGATAAATAAAAGATCCCCACGATTTATAAGCAATAAAATGGAATACATTTGTTTCTATTGACTTTATTAGTGTTAAATCAAACTTTCCTCCGCAAGTTAAACTTTATCATTTCCTTCTCTTACTTTATCTATTGTTTGAGCAAGTCTGCTAAATTAAAGCTTTAATAGATAAAAAAAAAAAAAAATTCATATAGTGAAAATGCACCGCATATACAATACTACAGTGAAAATGAAAGTAAAGTATCATTATTCGACAGTTAACATGACTCGCATAAAGAAAGCATCATAGTGGAATTTAGTTCAATATGAAGAAACTGAATGACAAAACCTATTCTACGTTATACAACTTTAATAATTGTGTTGAAATGAATATTTTTCTGCACCAACACCTTACCTGCTAGTTTTAAATCACCTGCACGATCTGTTCGTGAAATGTCCTAAATATTTACCTATTTCGGTATATATTTCACAGCTGGATGGCTTTATACGCGATAAAACCCCGTTCGCATCTCTTACATTGTCTTACTAGTATTATTTATTTCTAAACATATACATTTTAATTCATTTTCTTCATTTTCTTCAAAAATCAAAAAAAAAATCGTCTCTTTATTTATCATTCTACATCAGAAATTTATGGCATTTACAGTGAAAATGATATTTTAGGATACGCACTTTACATACACTGATGACGGGATCTTTCAAAGTACAAGCTCACGTTATGAGAACACAAGAAACAAAAAAAGTATCATATACAAATACACCAGCAATAATGAAATGTAATAATACAAACACATTGATCATTGATGGGATGTATAAGTACGGAGCCACGTCAAATGGAAAACAATCCAAACAGTTAAGGTTTAATCCCGCCGTACTCTGTATGTAGAGTACAACATAAGAACAAACTATAAACAATAGTTGAAAAAGGCTTAACTCATCAGATGGCTACAAATAGAAATACATCTAACAAAAACAAACACTGGACGTGAGGGGGTACTTAAATATCCCAACAACAAAAAGACACGTAGTACAGTAACTGCTCTGAAAGTACTCACAGTTTCTAACAGCTAGTTCAAGGTCACTAAGAATTAATAAATAAAGACTAAAGTAACAATCAGTACACATATCCTACATCCAATGCATATAGTGTAAAGACGTCATAAACAGGGAGAGAAAAACACGACCTTGTGCAAAGCCAAAATACACTGTCAAATATCGATTTAACAAAAAGACATATTAACACTAGTGAACATTGTATTACATTGAACGAATGAATTTAATCTGTAGTGCAATGTAAATACAAAATCCATAAAATAAGGGGCGAATAAATACAAGCCACAGTAGTATACGGCTGTGAGATGTTTAACAAATAGTTATCATGAAAAGGACTGTGCTGTCATATTTAATTAAAGTTATCTAGAATGGTTATAGAAAAAAAATAGTATACTATTTTATAATGCCTTCGACGAAAGTCGTGTTAGTTAAGAGTTTCCTTTTCCTATCGAAGGTCGGTGGTTTTCTCCGGGTACTCAGGCGTATTTCACCAATTAAAACTTGTCGCCACGAAATAGCTTTAGTGCGGTGCTTAAAAGTCGCGTAAAAACACAATTATTTTTAATCAACCTATTCATCTGAGACAAAATAAATATAATAATAATTTAAAAAATAACATAAAAATCAGAAATTAAAAAGCGGACAATTTTTATTGGCATACGGGAACCCTCATTTTTTTGTAGTTTCGTGTTGCTCCGTATTGGCCAAGATGAAGTTTGCGCCACCGAAAATGTGCAACCTAGCCTCATTCTATTACCTGTCCCCAAGCCAGTAGTTGTAGTTCAATATAGTTGTCGTGTTTTCGTGTCTGTCATTGTTGCTTTTTCTTAAAGTGTTTTGTTATGAATTGGTCGATCTGTTAGTTTTCTAAATTGAATTGTAACATATTTTTATGTCTAGGTCTATGTCTGAAACGATATGGGTATATCTCATAAATGAAGGCAGTTGCATATGGTTGCCTATAATTGCTTACCAATACTACATTTGAACTAAGATGTATAAACATGTTCTTGGATTAATTTGCACTTCTCATAAGTGCAAATTGGAACCACACTTTTTTTTGTCGTAGAATCATCAAATTTGGCAATAATGTACCTCTGGGGATAAATAACACAATACAAAAAAAAACAATTGGTGTGGCTCGCCCGGTTCGGCAACTGGAGTGAAAATAGTGACAAAATCCTGTAGGATATTTTTTTCTCCCATAGGATTTTTAAAAATCCTACAGGATTTTGAGAAATCCTATAGGATAAAGTCATAATCCCATAGGATATTTTTTATATCCTACAGGATATTTAAATCCTAAGGGATTTATAATCTCTTAGGAGAATAAAAATATCCTATAGGATATAGTTTCGCCCTTAGGATTAAAAAAATCCCTTAGGAAAAATAAAAGCATTTCCTATAGGATATTTTTTATCCTACAGGATATTAGTCTAATAAAATAATCCCATGGGATTAAAAATATCCGATAGGATTAATAAATATCCTAAGGGATTTCATAACAGAAAAAATATCCTGTGGGATAAAAAAGAATCCTAAGGGTAATAAATAAATCCTAAGGGAGATTAAAAATCCTATGGGAGAAAAAAATATCCTACAGGATTTTGTCACTATTTTCACTCCAGTTGCCGAACCGGGCGAGCCACACCAATTGTTTTTTTTTGTATTGTGTTATTTATCCCCAGAGGTACATTATTGCCAAATTTGATGATTCTACGACAAAAAAAAGTGTGGTTCCAATTTGCACTTATGAGAAGTGCAAATTAATCCAAGAACATGTTATGTCCAATTCGGTGTTTCTAGAATTATGATCTTAGAAGGAAATTGATTTGTAACTAAGTTGCTGTTCCAAAAAATATATATATATTAAGCTGTCGGCTTTAATTTTGAATGTACGTAAACTTTCTGTGTCAATCTTGTGTATCAAATTTATTTCGTGTGCTTTTTCTCTCACCATCTTTTCTGCTCTTGGTTTTGTGCATTCTTGCGCATCTAAAGCTATGACTTTCTCTGATTCTTCATCATTGTAAGCAAAAATTGTGTTCACTGAATGAATGTAAACCTGTTAATATATAAGTAAAAACTGATAATTGAAGCATTTAATCAGGTAAGCAAATGAATCTGTGGAAAGATTTATTTCAAATCAGATTTTTTTTATCAAAGGTTGACATTTCACTTAAAATAAGTGTTCTTATATAGAATTTTGATTCAATTATCCTTGATCTATGTTATCACTCTGGATTTTGAGAGTGTGCGTCTAAACACTGCTAAGGACTTAGAGGGGCACTCGGGACTAGAGGGTGAACTATAATAAGGCGTAAAGCAACCAACAATCAATCAATCAATCCATTTACAAGTATTGTTGCATAAAGGCACATTTTTTTTTCAAAAAATATAAAGAAATAACTAGGATTTTTTCAGATTTTAAAAAATGGCTTTTTCTTCATTATTTTGTATGTAAAATTGGTTTAAATTTGTCATTTCAGGGCTTTTTATATCAGACTATGCGGTATATGCTTTGTTTATAGTTGTACGGGTTACCTACAGTTCTTAATTTCTGTTTCACTTAGTCTCTTGCGGACAGTTTTCTCATTGGCAATAAAATTACGAAAGGTAAAGTTAAGTAGTGGTTTGTCAGTAATTTGTTGATAAAACCATAGGATTCCAAATATCTGGCAAAAGAAGCAAATATTCTTACCTTCTGATTTAATCAATAGTCATATATGAAAAGCATAAACAGGTTGAAGGTTAACAAATAATAACTTAAACCAATTAAATTGAATTTATGAGATTCAACAACAATTACCGGTCCACATCATAACATGTTAACCAAAGGTTTTGCTATAATTTCGTAAACTTGTTCTCTATTGATATAGTTGTTGGAACTTTTATGTCGTATTTAAGGCAATAGAAAGTTTGGGCTTCAAAAGTCTTGACTTAGACAGAAAATTCGCCCTTTTAAATCATTAAATAAATGGTCCGAGACCACAATTGTCGTCGATATAGAGCCGATGAAGTTTTCTATAATATTGATACAATGTGTCCCAGAAGTAGTACAACACACTGTAAACATTTCATTGAGAAGGCGCAGGTGGGATGATGGTTGCAAACTTCATTAGAAATTTGATTTGAGATACTGACCACATCTTGGGGTAAAACATGTTTTGGTGAATAAGGGAAAAGGGGAGGTGTAAAAAAGTAAAATGCTAATTTGGCCCCTAACTCCTTGACTATTGGGACGATAACCCCTAAAATAAATCCCAACCTTTCTTTTATGGTCATAAACTTTAAATTTCCTAGATTTCTATTTTTTAATTCTAAAGTTATTGTCTTCAAACAACAGAGACGACGAAGACGTGATACCACTATCTTATAACTGTAGAAATCAGGAGGGATGCAATTTTGTTTCATTTTTCCATCACTTTAATAAATACCTTTATTTTCAATAAAAACTGCTATTCTATCTTTTTTCTGTTCCTTATTCCAGGACTTGTATAAATTTATTTTCAGGTTTTGTAACTGTAGTTGTTGTGAATCTGCAATTATTTTACAAAAGATGACAATTAAACATGTCACATTAATACATCATGCTAGTCCTAAAACGATTGGTAAAGCTTGAGAAAGGTGTTGTCATATATGTAGGGCCTCATTTAGACAAACCTATTGTTTGAAAAAAGCAAAGTCTACCTACTTCAGGAATTCCATGCCATTAATGAGGATTTTAAGATAATGCATCATTCTATAAGGAAGCAAATAAAAACATAGATGTATAAATGACTTGCATTAAGTATAAACACCATTTTATTGACTATCAATTGTTTGATTTATGTAAGCTATATTTAATTTATTAAAGAGAAAAACAATAAAAAAAATAAATAATGCAAAGTTGATCAAATTGAGGCATATTTTTAACGTTAGAGAAACTACAGCACTAAAGCAATTTGCTTAAAAACATAAAAATTCTTTCTGAATGGATAATACAAACTTGACAAACAAATATATACAGTTATTTATTTAAATCATAAGCTGAAGAAATGATATATATCATGCATGCATACAATGCAAATTATGTATTGCTGCGTGTTCGTTTTTCTACATCCTGATGTGTAGGCGAAGGATTGAAATCTCACAAAACATTTTTACCCCACCACATTTTTATACCACCTCCCCTTTTAACGCTTTGAAAAGGGGGGCTTACTGTTTTACCTCTGTCTGTCCATCTGTCAGTCTGCCTGTCTATCAGTCCATCCGTCAGTCCGTTTGTCCCATGAATATTTTTCGTCACATTTTTCTCTCAAACTACAAACTTCATATGGTAATAGAAGGTCAACTCGATAGTTAATTAGATAGCGTCTTTTTATGTGACGTATAAAATTTTCTGACGTCAGACACTCAAGTCAATAAATGTGTTCGTAGATAGTAGATGTTTTTGTGTTCTGTTAAATTGTCCCTTTTAAAATTGTTAAACGATGATGACTGATGTACCCATATTTTGACTATTTTATTTATTGGTCTGTTTATTTAACGCATCAATGTAAAAATATCGGAAATTGATGAGACTGTAGGAATATGACAGTTCTTGTCCATTCGTTTTTGATGCGTTTTGTTATTTGATTTTGCCATAAGATTATGGACTTTTCCAATTGATCTTCCTCTAAGTTCAGTATTTTTTTATTTTACTTTTGGCTTAATTTTACACAAAACGAAACAACATCTCATTGAGACGATGTCCTGTAAATTGTGTATTTGATATTTTTGATAGTTAGGGAAAATGTGTAGAAATCAGGAGGGATGCAATTTTGTTTCATATTTCCAGCATTTTAATAATTACCTTTATTTGCAATAAAAACTGCTAATCTATCTTTTTTTCTGTGTCTTATTCCAGGACTTGTACAAATTTATTTTCAGATTTTGTAACTGTAGTTGTTGAGAATCTGCAATTATTTTACAAAAGATGACAATTAAACATGTCACATTAATACATCATGCTAGTCCTAAAACGATTGGTAAAGCTTGAGAAAGGTGTTGCCATATATGTAGGGCCTCATTTAGACAAACCTATTGTTTGAAAATAGCAAAGTCTACCTACTTCAGAAATTCCATGCCATTAATGAGGAGTTTAAGATAATGCATCATTCTATAAGGAAGCAAATAAAAACATAGATGTATAAATGACTTGCATTAAGTATAAACACCATTTTATTGACTATCAATTGTTTGATTTAGGTTGGCTATATTTAATTTATTAAAGAGAAAAACAATAAAGAAATAAAAATAATGCAAAGTTGATCAAATTGAGGCATATTTTTAACGGTAGAGAAACTACAGCACTAAAGCAATTTGCTTAAAAACATAAAAATTCTTTCTGAATGGATAATACAAACTTGACAAACAAATATATACAGTTAGTTATTTAAATCATAAGCTGAAGAAATGATATATATCATGCATGCATACAATGCAAATTATGTATTGCTGCGTGTTCGTTTTTCTACATCCTGATGTGTAGGGGGAGGATTGAAATCTCACGAAACATTTTTAAACCCACCACATTTTTATACCCCCTCCCCTTTTAACGCTTTGAAAAGGGGGATTTATTGTTTTACCTCTGTCTGTCCATCTGTCAGTCTGCCTGTCTATCAGTCCATCCGTCAGTCCGTTTGTCCCATGAATATTTTTCGTCACATTATTCTCTCAAACTACAAACTTCATATGGTAATAGAAGTCAACTCGATAGTTAATTAGATAGCGTCTTGGCTTAATTTTACACAAAACGAAAAAAAACATCTCATTGAGACGATGTCCTGTAAATTGTTTATTTGATATTTTTGATAGTTAGGAAAAATGTGTAGAAATCAGGAGGGATGCAATTTTGTTTCATATTTCCAGCATTTTAATAATTACCTTTATTTGCAATAAAAACTGCTAATCTACCTTTTTTCTGTGTCTTATTCCAGGACTTGTACAAATTTATTTTCAGGTTTTGTAACTGTAGTTGTGAATCTGCAATTATTTTACAAAAGATGACAATTAAACATGTCACATTAATACATCATGCTAGTCCTAAAACGATTGGTAAAGCTTGAGAAAGGTGTTGCCATATATGTAGGGCCTTATTTAGACAAACCTATTGTTTGAAAATAGCAAAGTCTACCTACTTCAGGAATTCCATGCCATTAATGAGGATTTTAAGATAATGCATATTTCTATAAGGAAGCAAATAAAAACATAAATGTATAAATGACTTGCATTAAGTATAAACACCATTTTATTGACTATCAATTGTTTGATTTAGGTTGGCTATATTTAATTTATTAAAGAGAAAAAAAATAAAAAAAATAAAATAATGCAGAGTTGATCAAATTGAGGCATATTTTTAACGTTAGAGAAACTACAGCACTAAAGCAATTTGCTCAAAAACATAAAAATTCTTTCTGAATGGATAATACAAACTTGACAAACAAATATATACAGTTAGTTATTTAAATCATAAGCTGAAGAAATGATATATATCATGCATGCATACAATGCAAATTATGTATTGCTGCGTGTTCGTTTTTCTACATTCTGATGTGTAGGGGGAGGATTGAAATCTCACGGAACATTTTTAACCCCACCACATTTTTATGCCCCCTCCCCTTTTAACGCTTTGAAAAGGGGGGTTTACTGTTTTACCTCTGTCTGTCCATCTGTCAGTCTGCTTGTCTATCAGTCCATCCGTCAGTCCGTTTGTCCCATGAATATTTTTCGTCACATTTTTCTCTCAAACTACAAACTTCATATGGTAATAGAAGGTCAACTCGATAGTTAATTAGATAGCGTCTTGGCTTAATTTTACACAAAACGAAACAACATCCCATTCAGACGATGTCCTGTAAATTGTTTATTTGATATTTTTGATAGTTAGGGAAAATGTGTAGAAATCAGGAGGGATGCAATTTTGTTTCATATTTCCAGCATTTTAATAATTACCTTTATTTGCAATAAAAACTGCTAATCTATCTTTTTTTCTGTGTCTTTTTCCAGGACTTGTACAAATTTATTTTCAGGTTTTGTAACTGTAGTTGTGAATCTGCAATTATTTTACAAAAGATGACAATTAAACATGTCACATTAATACATCATGCTAGTCCTAAAACGATTGGTAAAGCTTGAGAAAGGTGTTGTCATATATGTAGGGCCTCATTTAGACAAACCTATTGTTTGAAAATAGTAAAGTCTACCTACTTCAGGAATTCCATGCCATTAATGAGGATTTTAAGATAATGCATCATTCTATAAGGAAGCAAATAAAAACATAGATGTATAAATGACTTGCATTAAGTATAAACACCATTTTATTGACTATCAATTGTTTGATTTAGGTTGGCTATATTTAATTTATTAAAAAGAAAAACAATAAAAAAAATAAATAATGCAAAGTTGATCAAATTGATGCATATTTTTAACGGTAGAGAAACTACAGCACTAAAGCAATTTGCTTAAAAACATAAAAATTCTTTCTGAATGGATAATACAAACTTGACAAACAAATTTATACAGTTAGTTATTTAAATCATAAGCTGAAGAAATGATATATATCATGCATGCATACAATGCAAATTATGTATTGCTGCGTGTTCGTTTTTCTACATACTGATGTGTAGGGGGAGGATTGAAATCTCACGAAACATTTTTAACCCCACCACATTTTAATACCCCCTCCCCTTTTAATGCTTTGAAAAGGGGGATTTATTGTTTTACCTCTGTCTGTCCATCTGTCAGTCTGCCTGTCTATCAGTCCATCCGTCAGTCCGTTTGTCCCATGAATATTTTTCGTCACATTATTCTCTCAAACTACAAACTTCATATGGTGATAGAAGGTCAACTCGATAGTTAATTAGATAGCGTCTTGGCTTAATTTTACACAAAACGAAAAAACATCTCATTGAGACGATGTCCTGTAAATTGTTTATTTGATATTTTTGATAGTTAGGAAAAATGTGTAGAAATCAGGAGGGATGCAATTTTGTTTCATATTTCCAGCATTTTAATAATTACCTTTATTTGCAATAAAAACTGCTAATCTACCTTTTTTCTGTGTCTTATTCCAGGACTTGTACAAATTTATTTTCAGGTTTTGTAACTGTAGTTGTGAATCTGCAATTATTTTACAAAAGATGACAATTAAACATGTCACATTAATACATCATGCTAGTCCTAAAACGATTGGTAAAGCTTGAGAAAGGTGTTGCCATATATGTAGGGCCTCATTTAGACAAACCTATTGTTTGAAAATAGCAAAGTCTACCTACTTCAGGAATTCCATGCCATTAATGAGGATTTTAAGATAATGCATATTTCTATAAGGAAGCAAATAAAAACATAAATGTATAAATGACTTGCATTAAGTATAAACACCATTTTATTGACTATCAATTGTTTGATTTAGGTTGGCTATATTTAATTTATTAAAGAGAAAAAAAATAAAAAAAATAAAATAATGCAGAGTTGATCAAATTGAGTCATATTTTTAACGTTAGAGAAACTACAGCACTAAAGCAATTTGCTCAAAAACATAAAAATTCTTTCTGAATGGATAATACAAACTTGACAAACAAATATATACAGTTAGTTATTTAAATCATAAGCTGAAGAAATGATATATATCATGCATGCATACAATGCAAATTATGTATTGCTGCGTGTTCGTTTTTCTACATTCTGATGTGTAGGGGGAGGATTGAAATCTCACGGAACATTTTTAACCCCACCACATTTTTATGCCCCCTCCCCTTTTAACGCTTTGAAAAGGGGGGTTTACTGTTTTACCTCTGTCTGTCCATCTGTCAGTCTGCTTGTCTATCAGTCCATCCGTCAGTCCGTTTGTCCCATGAATATTTTTCGTCACATTTTTCTCTCAAACTACAAACTTCATATGGTAATAGAAGGTCAACTCGATAGTTAATTAGATAGCGTCTTGGCTTAATTTTACACAAAACGAAACAACATCCCATTCAGACGATGTCCTGTAAATTGTTTATTTGATATTTTTGATAGTTAGGGAAAATGTGTAGAAATCAGGAGGGATGCAATTTTGTTTCATATTTCCAGCATTTTAATAATTACCTTTATTTGCAATAAAAACTGCTAATCTATCTTTTTTTCTGTGTCTTTTTCCAGGACTTGTACAAATTTATTTTCAGGTTTTGTAACTGTAGTTGTGAATCTGCAATTATTTTACAAAAGATGACAATTAAACATGTCACATTAATACATCATGCTAGTCCTAAAACGATTGGTAAAGCTTGAGAAAGGTGTTGTCATATATG